>NC_056743.1:1153366400-1153538702 GCF_019279795.1 Protopterus annectens | reverse complement strand
TATATATATATATATATATATATATATATATATATATATATATATATACATATATATATCTCTCTCTCTATAAATATATATATATATATATATATATATATACATACATACATATACACACACATACATACGCATCAATATAAACTTTACCTTCATCTAAAAGCAAATACTCCACATAGGTTGTAGAAGATAGAGAAGGAAAGATAAACTCCAGAATGACTCTGGGATGGCGGGCATGTAACCTGGACTGCAACAGTGAATACACTTGAACATCTACATTTATGGTAAGTGTACACAACTGTACTGTGTTCTTCTTATTTCACTTTTGCAGTCATTACACTTGGGTAGAATCCCAAAGCTATGATTGGGAGAAGCTAGAGCTAAACAGCATTAGGTGCGGCTATAAGGCCCTGCAGAACTGCAGTGGCAAAGCCTGCCCTGGACTTAGAGTAGAGAGGCAAATGATAATGCTTTGTAAAGGTGTGAACAGAACTCCAAGTAGCAGCCTCTAGAATGTCCTTGGTGGGTACTCTGAGCAAGACTGCTGAAGTAGCTGCAGCTCTGGTGGAATGAGACCTAATGCCCTTGGGCACAGGTTTACCATGGTGTAAGTAGCAGAAACAGATGCAGTGGCTTATCCACTTTGAAATTGTCTGCTTTGAAATAGCCTTTCCTTCTGATCCTAGAGCTTTAGTCCTGCTCAAATACAATCTTAACTGTCTGTGTACATTCAAAGAATGCAGAATTCTCTCCCCCTTGTTCTGCGGATTTGAATAAAAGGTTGGCAGATGAATTGTCTGGTTAAGAGCCACACTAGAAACCACCTTAGGCATAAATGTAGAATTTGTCCTCAGAGACACCCTGTCTGGGTAAAATATGATAAAAGGCTCTACAGCCATGAGGGCCTGTAGCTCTGAAACTCTTCTAGCTGAAGTAATTGCTAGTAGCAGAGCTGTTTTCCATGACAAGAACTTTATATCAGCGGTAGCAGCTGGTTCAAATGGAGGGAGGGTGAGCTTTTCCAATACATAATTGAGGTCCCATGCAAGTAATGGTGATCTTCTTGGAGGCCTTACATTTTTGGCTACTCTAAGATACTGCTTTATTAAAGGATGAGAAAAGATTGGTGGCTCTGTATTGTAATGAGCCGAAATGGCAGAGGCATGGATTTTAATTGAAGAGAAGGATAGACCTTTGTCAAGCATCTCAGTTAAGTATTGTAATATCTGAGGAATATTTGGTTCTGCTGTATCAGCTCCTTGTAATCGATTCCAAGCACAGAATCTCTTCCATTTATCAGCATAAGATTTTCTAGTACTAGGCCTTCTGGCTTCCAAAATGACATCCATCACAGCTTTACTGAGAGGAGTTGTTTGTTTAACTACATTATCAGCCATGCTGCCAGATTCAGTGTCTGGAGTTGATTATGCAGGATCTGACTGTTTTGCAGGGACAGTAGCTGAGGTCTTTGAGATAAGGTCCAAGCTGGGTATTGAGACAAGTTCCTTAGGACTGGGTACCAGTATTGGCGGGGCCAGTCCGGGGCAATTAGTATCATCTTTGGTTTCTCTTGTCTAACTTTTAGGAGGACCTTGGGAAGAAGAGGCAGAGGAGGAAAGGCATAAACTGATAGGTTTTTCCAACTGAAGGATAGGGCGTCCACTTTCCATGCTTATCTGTGATAAGTCCCTGTGCAGAATCTTTTCAATTGATAATTCTAACAAGAGGCAAATAGATCTAGGTCTGGGCTCCCCCATTTCTCTGTTATCATGCTGAAGACTTGTGGATTTAGTTTCCACTAGTGAGGGTCCATAAGGTTTCTGCTTAACACCAAACAAAGAATCATGCTGTATAGGTGCATCTAATAATTTAACTTTAACATGATCAGGCAGATTTTGTTCCTTTAACGAAGCATGCCTTCTAATTAACAAACCTGTAACAGCGGCCCTGCAGGAGGCCTCTAAAGAATCAAAACCACACTGCAAAGTATGCTTTCCAACTTGTTCAGCTGCATGCAATATATCCTGCATTTCCTTGTTTTCTGCACATTCAGAGTTTAACATTTTCTGTTTAAGCAATGCCATGACATGTTGCTGATATTTGAGCATATGAAACTGACAGTTTAGGGCCCTTATAGCCAAGGTAGCAGATGTGTAAACCTTTTTTCCCCATCTATCCAGTGCCCTAGAATCCCTGTCAGAAGGGGTAGGTTTTTTTGCAGCGGAAGCTTCAACACCCTTGCGACCCATGAGAAATAGTTTCTGGGTCTGCAGCAGGGTTTTTAAAAAGGAATTTATGTGAGTCAGGAACCCTGTAATATCCGTCAGGCTTAACCGGAGCAGGAGGTAAGGAGTCAGGGGTAAGGCTAGACTCCGAAAACACATCTACGTCTAACACAGGAGGGATGGCTAGTGGCTTGTGCTGAGGTAGTAACAGGAAATCCCTGAGTCTCTTTTTAGACTCTGAAAAATCTTGGCTCTCCCAGTGGAAATGCTCCCTTCATGGTATGTAAGGTTTCCCCAAAAGAATAATCCTCAGAAGGAGAAGATGAAGGTATGGATTCTTCAACATCAGAATCCTCATAGTGGGGGAAATAATATTCCTGATCAGAAGAGAAATCAGAAATGGAAACCTGATCTGAAGATTCATAGTCAGTCTCTTGCCTAGGCCTCTTATCAGGAGGGGACGGGAACCCCTGATCAAGGTAATCAAGTCTTTGGCTATTTTGAGCATCTGTTTTTTGGGCATGGAGACCTGTCCACGTGGCTCTTGAGGTTGGTTCTTTGCCTTTGAAGGTGCTTTAGTCTTTGCCTTTGAAGTTGGTTTTATGTACAGATGTTTGGGTCCGAATACATCCTCAGAAGCCGGTGCCTGCTCAGCGGCTCCGGACCCATCTGAAGGATTAGCGTCCGAGGCTTCAATACCTTAAGTTTCCAGCGGCATGACAGACTCCACGTGGGATTCGGTAGTGGCCTGCGACTCTAAAGTAGCGGTCGTCAGGGGCTGCGAAAGCACCTCACGGAGAACCAGCGACTGGCTTAGGAGAAGCTTCGTTGTCGGTTTTGGGCCTCAGCTGTCTTTTTCATTGTGTTTGTGAACTCCGGTAGTCAGATGGCTTTCAGACGACATTTCTGGACAATTAAATCTGTGTCCAAAGTAGTTTAAAGCATAATCATACAGACGCTTAATAGTGCGTTGGTTAAATCTAGCACAAAACCGACAACCCAGAAAATTATGATCAGGGCCTAGGCAAGGAATACAGTAAGAATGAAAGTCCTTATGAGGTATTTGCTTCCCACAAGAAATACAATTAACTTTTTCTGACCTCGGTTCTGGAGCAAGAAAAAAGTTTCCCCAACGGGGTACTTAGCTTTATAGAAGACTTTGGATATGAAATTCGAACTCGAAAATCTCAGGAGTCGGCCGACCGGCACTTGCGAACTGCTTCGGGCACCGCGAGAGAAGAAAGACTAAAGAAAATGGCGTCAGCTGCTGTTTTTATACCCCTGACGACCTGACGTCAGGGAAGGGGCGAAGACAGCCGATGCAGGACCCAAGACTTTGGAATTCAGGCCGACTTGAGGGCAACCTGCCAGCAGGATTACCCAAATGTAATGACTGCAACAGTGAAACTCAAAGAACATCTGGTCTACAGTCCCGTTTTCTTTGGCACTAAAAGAACCTTGAGTAAGTTACGAATTCTAAAAAAACACAAACTCCTCAAAAAAACAGAAACAAACCAAACACAAGGATCAAATAGGTGTGAAATAATTCTTTACTGGTGCGTAAACTTAAGATGGTAGTTTCCTGACAGGGTCACATTTTCATATGGCAGGTTTAAAAATTTAAAACAGCTGCTCACTATAGGTATTGAAGAAGGGGAAAGCCTCAAGAAAGGCAGTTTTCCATGTGGTAGGTACAAAGTGTGTCAAAATTAGAAATCTGAATGGGACTCGTATAAATGGAAGGTCACACAAAGCACTACACAAATTTAATTGTGAATCTTGGGGCATAGTTTACATCATAGGTTGCAGTTGTTCCCCCATAAAATGGTATATTGGACAAACCAAAAGGGCAGTGAAAAAACGAATTATGGAACATCTGGGGAACATCAGAAGGGGTAGATCAGAAAGCCCAGTAGCTGAACATTATAGACATTTTCATGGGAACTCTGATTCCATTTTTTTCTTCAGTGTGTTGGCAAAACCTATAGCTTGCCAAGGGGAAGAATTTCTACGCAGTTTGCTGTTACTTGAGACTAAATGTATTAATTTTTGTACTTTACATCCACATGGATTAAATTTGGATATAAATGTAGTTTAAAATTAAAGTATGCATTTAAAAAGTATTTTAAAAAATCTGTATTGTATTTGTAGAACACTTATTTTTTTAGTGGGATGCACTATCGCTTTAAAATGTTTAAAAGGATTATCTCTTTAATAGTGTAATTAACACTGGTTAAGGGTAATTGTAAATGGTATAAAATGTGTGCTATGTGGTGTACAAATCATTCCTTGAAGGTGTTCGGTACCGGATGCACCAGTAAAGAATTATTTTATACCTATTTGCTCCTTTTGTTTGGTTTGTTTCCAAGTTGCAAATTCTATCTGGTCTGGTGGGAGACCACTAGGATGACTTTCTAGAAGCTTTTGTATCTGAATTGCTGCTTGTTCCCTCCGACTGGGTGGAACACTGGGGATTTTTCTTGATATTGAAGGAGGAAAGGAAATAATCCACTGCACCCAAGTATCTTCTGTTAAGTCTAGCAGGCTCTCTAGCAGGCTCTCTGGTGCAGGGACAATCAATCCCTGATTGCCTCCAAAGGTGGCCAATCGGGCCTCCTTTCAGAAACAATGGTAGGGTCGATCAAAGAAATATCTGGACCCCTGGTGGGCTGGCCTCCTCTGCTGCAGGGGTGGCATCGACCACTGGAGTTCCCTCCTCTACCCTTGGGGGGGAGACGGGGGGACTTCCTCCTCATGTGTCCTGGAAAGGACCTTGGGATTTCTTGAACCACATCTTTTGACCACCTTGCTGATTCCTAGAAAAACATCTTTGAGGAGTGGAAAATATACGCCCATGGCAGACAGTGTCTTTCCATCCTTTTCACACCTTAATAATGTGTCTTTTACTTTGGGGGCAAAGAAAGATGCACTGTCAAAGGGAGCAGTGATGAAGACTTGAAGGGCTAAGAAAACTCACATAAGCGCATCTAGGCATGCCTCCTGATGAAAATGCCTGAACACGCTACCCTTGAGGTTCCTTTGGCTACATGCAAAGTCAAAGTAAATTTTACTGTCATACAGATCAACAGAGGAAAAAGTGCGCATCACTGCACGAAATTTCGATACTCTGGCTCGTACCATAAGAATTATAGTTTACAGAAGGAAGATTAATAATTTAAAAATACTGAAATAGAAATCAAAAATAAGATACTAAAGATAAACACAAATATAAAGTGTAAAGTGAGCTATGTAGACAACAAAGACATTGCACACAAATAATGTTTGTTTACCTATTTAGCAGGTTAGGCTTTGGGTTTGTTGTTCAGCAGTCTGATAGCACGTGGGAAGAAGCTGTTATGGAATCTGGATGTCCTGCATCTAATGATTCTGTAGTGCTTCCTTGTTGGCAGGAGTTTGAACAGTCCAAAGGCTGGATGATGTATATCCCTCAGTAGTTTTCAGACTCTGCTATAGCATCTATTTGAATATATGTCCTTTAGGGACTGAAGGTTGGAGCCAATGATTTTTGTGGATTGTTTAATATTTTATCAAGTGCCTTCTGATCGTCTTGAGAGCAATTTCCATACCAGACAATGATGATGTTTGTCAGTACGCTCTGAATTGAGGCTCTGTAGAAGGTAAGTAGGACCTGTGGGGGGAGGTTAGCTCTACAAAGTCTCCTAAGGAAGTGGAGACGTTGTTGGGCTCTCTTTATAAGGTAGGAAGTGTTTGTGGCCCAACTGAGGTCTTACGAGATATGTATCCCTAGGAATTTGGAGCTATTAACTCTCTCCACTGTGGCACCACTGATGACGATAGGGGTGTGTGGCTCATTTACCTCGCTAAAATCAATGATTATTTGCTTGGTTTCCCAACATTTAGTGCTAAGTTGTAATCAGTGCACCAATGAACGAGTTGGGTCACCTCCTCCCTGTAGGTTCCCTCATCTTCCTTCTTGATAAGGCCGATTACTGTGGTGTCATCTGCAAATTTGATGATTCTGTTTAAATGATGCTTAGCTGTGCAGTCATCTGTTAGAATTGTGAAAAGAAGTGGACTGAGTACACAACCTTGTGGGACCCCAATGTTTAGGGTGATGCTGTTTGAGTGACATTTTCCAGCTCAAACTATTTGTGGCCTTTCAGACAGGAAGTCGAGGATCCAGTTGCATATTTTGTTTTCTATGCCTAGATTACTCAGCTTAGACAGAAGTTGTTGTAGAATTACTGTACTGAAGGCAGAGCTGAAGTCTGAACAGCATGCGTACATAACCGTCCTTATTTTCCAGGTGGTCCAAGGTGTGATGAAGTGTTAAGGCTATAGCATCTGCAGTAGAACGACTTGACCTGTATGCACATTGAAAAGGATCAAATGTAGCAGGTA
Source organism: Protopterus annectens (assembly GCF_019279795.1). Taxonomy (NCBI): domain Eukaryota; kingdom Metazoa; phylum Chordata; order Ceratodontiformes; family Protopteridae; genus Protopterus; species Protopterus annectens. Next base: position 1,153,532,094 of record NC_056743.1, on the reverse strand, counting down.
GGCAGGATGGTATTGTGATCCTTGACCTTTTTGCAACACTTCATCACTACTGAGTTAAGTGCAATTGGCCGATAATCATTTAATGATGCTGGAGATGGTTTCTTGGGCAGAGGGATGACGTCGGTGATCTTGAAGCATTTAGTCACTTTTTCCTGGCTGACAGATATATTGAAAATGTCTGAAGACTGGTGCCAGCTGATCAGCACAGTTTTTAAGTAGTATCCCTGGGATCACATCCAGACCAGATGCTTTGCCTGGGTGAACCCTACGCAAGTTCCTGCGTACCGCTTCCAAGTTGAAGCATAGTAACGTGCCATCTCTGTTGGTCGTTAGTCTCTTTGGTATGGTTCTATTTGATTCCTCGAATCTACTGAAGCAGATATTTAGCTTGTTTAAAAAGTATGGGTTAACATCACAACATGTGGACGGTGGCTTATAGTCTGTGATGTTTTGGATCCCTCTCCACAGCTGCTTGGGATCTTTCTGTTCAGTGAGGTGTCTGTATTTTCAGACTGTAGGCCTGTTCTGCTACTGTCACATCTTTGTTCAAGTTGGCCCTGGCCTTTTTCAAAGCATCTCTGTCTCCAGCCTTAAAGGCAGAATTGCTCACACTCAGTAATTCGTACACCTCACTGGTGAGCCAGGGTTCACGCAAAACGAGCCTAATGGAAGAACTGGAAATAGATTGCAGGGTAGCCAACTGACAAGTCATGAATGACCGGACCTCTTCAGAAAGATTCTGAGAGGGTATTTGAGAACTCCTTAATCAAATCCCTCTAAAGTCTTGTAAAATGTACCAAAGAATTCAGAGATCATAAGGCAAAGGTTGCTGAATCATAGACATGCTTCCCGAACTGGTCCATTGCCGCAGACACCCTGTTTGGTTAATGAATACTGGAACTCTCCTCGGCAAATTCTTTTTTGGTGGATGACACTATGACCATGGCATCAATGGGCACCCCTTTTCTCCAAAATTGCCTGTCCACATGTGGTGCCATAATCTTGTCTGGCCTCCGAGGTATGGATTCAACTGTGTCGGGTTTGCTTCCACTCCTGCCGAGAGACCAAATCAATGAGCTCTTCGGTGGGTGGAGTCAACTAGGAGGTAGACGGGCCAGTCACAAAAGCCTCGCTCAACACAAATTCCTCAGATAGAGAGTTACTGGGCATCCAGCCACCTCCTACTTTTGGATTTCAAGGATGTCTCCAAAGGAGTCATCTTCAGGAGGTGACCACAGGGACTCTTCACCTTCATCAATGTCTGTAAATTCTGTGATAGACTTCCCTGGGGAGTCTAAGTGCTTCCTTATACACATTCTTTTTCTTGGGGGCCACTCAGTGGGATGCTCTGAGGAGGTGTCAGAAGATATCTAGATACCTTGCTGGGAAGTCTGAGGCTCTCGTACTGGATGTCCCTGTGTAGAGAGCGATGAGGCTCCGTGCACAGAATCATCAAAGGCTGTAGACTGGAGATCAGAGGGGGTTGGATCAGCCTGTTCTGCCAAGGTAGACAAAACTCTTCATGGCCTCAGAGGAAGACCTCCCCAGTGAGGGAGAAGATCTCGGATCAGAGAAGACAAGCTTTTGGACTCCCATCCCCTCCTACTCTGAAGGCAATGTCCGCAAAGCCGGCCTCGAGCTAATCTGTGCTGAGGCTCAAAGGTGCAGAAATGGCTCTGACAACTTCGGAGTTGACTGAAACACCTCTGACAGGATAGGGATGCTTCAGCTCCGAGAGCTCTCTGGATCCGATTGGACCAGAGCACTCAGGAGTAAGCTTTGGATACAAATATTGTTATTTTTGGATTCAAGCCAGATGGAGCCAAGAGGTCCAGATCCAAGGACTCTGAGGCAGTAGAAGTAATTGGAGAAAGAATGTGTATCAGGGGTGTGGACAGCAAATGGACATCCTGACCTGAAGGGTTATCAGCCAGAACAACACCCATCTGACTCTGTGCCAAGAGGATCTTCATCACTCTTTCCACATCTTCCTCTGTTAAACTCCTGGAAGATAGAGTTAAAAGCAAGGATGGGGGCCTGGGCATCTTCATAAAAGGTTAGGGTACTTTTGAGGGGAACGAATCTAGAAATGCAGAGTACTTTGTTCTGAGCAGAGAAATAACTAAAGAAGTAGTCTGATCCAAATATTTTTTCACAGGATCTGTGTAAATCTGATTTGCTATTTTTTCTTTTTTCCTTCTCTGATCTGAGGTCGAGGTCGTATCCATTTTGGGTTTTATTTTTTAGAAGGTTCTGAAAAGTACAGTTGTATACACTTACCATAAATGTAGATGTTCAAGTGTATTCACTATTGCAGTCATTACATTTGGGTAATCTGCTGGCAGGTTGCCCTCAGTCGGCCTGAATTCCAAAGTCTTCGGTCCTGCGTCGGTTGCTGTCTTCTCTTCCATGACGTCAGGTCGTCAGGGGTATAAAACATGCAGACGACGCCATTTTCTTTAGTTTTTCTTGCCCCCAAAAAGGTAGCAAATATATATATATATATATATATACACACACACACACACACACACACACACACACACATACATGCATGCATCAAAATAAACTTTACCTTCATATACAAGCAAATGCACCACATAGGTTGTAGAAGACAGAGAAGGAAAGAAACTCCAGAATGACAGGGGGATGGTGGGAGGGTAACCTGGACTGCAACAGTGAATACACTCGAACATCTACATTTACGGTAAGTGTACACAACTGTACTATGTTTGTGTTTCACTGTTGCAGTCATTACACTTGGGTAGAATCCCAAAGCTATGGTTGGGAGGCTGGAGCTAAACAGCATTAGGTGCAACTATAAGGCCCTGCAGCACTGCAGTTGCAAAGCCTGCCTTGGATTTAAGAGTAGAGAGGCAAATGATAATGCTTTGTAAATGTGTGAACAGAACTCAAAGTAACAGCCTCTAGAATGTCTTTGGTTGGTACTCCTCTGAGAAAGGCTGCTGAAGTAGCTGCAGCGCTGGTGGAATGAGACCTAATACCCTTGGGCACAGGTTTACCATGGTGTAAGTAGCAGAAACGGATACAGTGGCTTATCTACTTTGAAACTGCCTTGTAACAAGCACTGTGGTGGCAGGACAGGTAGCTTTCATCCTTCTAAGTTGGGAACTGCTGATTGAGAGCCCAGTGTCCAAGTGTATTCATTCTGGTTTACGCACTTGGGCTTCAGGCCAGTTATTTTACATTAAGAAGGTTTGTGGTCTGCACTCTTGTGGAAGAAGAGGCTGGACTCTGCCCTTCTGAGCTGGGAATTTCTGGTTAAAGGTTTATAGTGCCTGAATATTTGAACTGTATCTTACTGAAATTGGTACACCTTGTTTGCTCTAGCATAGACTAGATCCAGGCCTGCTGAATCTAGCTTTGTTTATATGCTTGTTGTTTGTTTGTTATTTCCCTGGAAGCTAATTCCACCTAATACGCAACTTCTCAGCGCTTCTGTGGATCACTAGTGATATCTGCATTGCTTACTGTACTTATTTCCTTGTTTCACTTGAAAGAAAGTTACTGTTTGTCGTTTTTGCATTTAGTTACTTGTAACACATTGCACTCAAGTTACCTGGCACTTGATCACTAAAGCAATTATATAAGTCAGCACTAAAAATTAAAAGCACTACACCCTCACTCCCCACTGGCCCTTGTTTTCAATTAAGGATTTCCCATTATTCTAGCATGTCCAAAGGTCAGTTGTCAATCTCCTCTCCGGTCCAGCTGGTGAATCTGGGAATCTTGAGGCAATGTTATAACTGCCTCATGTACACAGACAACCCTCTACTCCTCCCACATAACACAAATACTTGCGAGAGATGCAGCTATTTAGCCAAACTGGAGGCTGAGCTCTCTCAACTCAGGGACTGGCAAGACCAGACAGGAGGAGAAGGCAACTACACACACCACAAAACCAGCCTCACATAATGCTACCACTCCACTGAATCAAACACAAACACACAAAGACATACTCGGAGGCTCTGAGTAAAAATTTACCTAAACAGCAGAGGCCTCCAAAGCAGACACCCAAACAACTGCTACCTCAAGACACCCCACAAGCAACACATAAACCACAAAAGCAGTGTGCAAAGCAGTCACAGCCCTTAAGGCCAAATACAACACCAAACATACTTGTCATAGGTGACTCCATAGTCAGACACACTGACGTCCCACTCACCAGGCTGAACAAGGAGAGGGTCACAGTAAGCTGCCTATCGGGCGCTAGAATCCGCCACATAACACAAGCACTCTGGTCACTCCACGGCAAGTACAAATATGACACAGTCATTGTCCATGCTGGTGTGAACGACCGAGACGCACTCCCTGGACAACATGAAAAGAGACATAGAGGAGCTCTCTGATTATGTAGCCCAGGCAGGTATGACCCTAACCCTGAGCAGTATCCTTCCTTCACCAAGAATGATGCCACAATATAGAGACAAGATGATCAGCTTTAACAATTGGCTTAATGTCTGGTGTCATTCAAAGGGGATCCAGTGTCTGTCTGCCTGGGATGACATGCTTGACAAGCCACGCTGCTTCGCAAGGGACGGCTTGCACCTGTCACCCTGGGATTCGGATATTGGCTAAGGTTCTTGCCACCCCATAGTGCCTTTTTAGGCAAGGCTCAAATTCTAAACCTACCACCCTAGAAAACAAAATGGGAAGAAACTGAGGGTAATGCTGCTCAATGCCAGAAGTCTAAATCTCAAAATGCACGCACTCGAGGCCCTTCTCAGTATGGAGAACATCGATGTCTGTGCTGTAACTGAAACCTGGTTCAAGGCTCATGAGAGCACCCGGCACTATTAGGTTTTACCTCATATCATGCTCCGCCCCAAAACCCAGACCACACCACAAAAGGAGGAGGTGTATCCATATTCATAAAGGATACCCACACCTCCAGGTTGGTGGCAACGCAAGCTTGAAACCCTCCAGGTGCAACTAACCATAGGCAAAACTGCTCTACAAATTGTAGCATGCTACAGGCCACCCTCTCAAACTCAGGAACCCCACACAGCCTTCCTGAAGACACTGGAGGGTATAAATGTATCTCCAAACACCATCATATTGGGTGACTTCAACTACCCGAATATAGACTGGGAACATTACTCAAGCCCTAACTTTCTAGCCCAACGGTTCCTGGAGTTCATAAATTCAAATGCCATGGAACAGCTAGTCACTGTTCCCACGAAAGGAGAAAATACACTAGATCTCATTGTCACAAACATGGGGACAAAATGCTCCACACCGGAAGTATATCCCTCATTGGTGAGATCTGATCATAAACTATACTCACTGGAAATCCACATCCCGCCCCCACCCCAAACAAAAAAGACCATAGTGAAGAACTTCTCTAAAGCAAACTTCACACTACTCAAGACTGGTGTGGTATCCTTCAAGGCCTCTGAGCCAGTGGAAACCACAACCCAAGCTGCGGAAGCCCTTACAAATGCCTTCTATGAACACCTCCAGGACTGCATGGATCAGGCAATCCCAAATAAAACCAAGACTCTTTCCACAAAGGGCAAACGTCCAGTCTGGTGGACCCCAGCCATTAACAAACTTTACAATAAGAGGAGAAAGCTATTACATGATAGAACAAAATCCATAAAAGGGAAGTCACCCTGATCATTATTAGTAAAAAATAAGAGCACTCATAAAATCAACTAAGGCCAATTTTGAGAGAAAAATTGCCATGGATTCAAAGGACAATCATAAGGCCTTTTTCAGCTATGTTAGGAACCTGGGTGGAAACTCCCAGATATGCTCAGAATTAGTCCAAAATGATACAAAAATCACTGAACCCACAGACATTGCCAACATACTGGCAGACAGGTTCAGTGCAAACTTCACCCCCCTCTCCCCCACTAAAGGAGAGATAACTATCCCAGCCGAGTGTAGCCTCCCAGACATCTCAAATGCGCAGGTGAAAGCTGCTCTCTCTAAAGCTAAAACACAGCATCAATGGGACCAGATGGTGTCCCGGCTGTGTGCTACACGAGCTAAATGAGGAATTAAACCCGCACATAAGGCAGCTGTTTAATCTCAGCCTTACCACAGGATACGTGCCCAAGAAGTGGCGTACGGCAACTGTGGTCCCACTCCACAAAGGCGGCCTCACGGACCCTGGTAATTACCCCATAAGCTTAACAAGTCTAGTCTGCAAAGCTATGGAGAGGATCATAATGGAGCTCATAAACAAAGATATAGGGGACTTGCAGACATTGGACCCGACCCAGTTTGGCTTTGTCAAGGGAAGATCATGCCTTTTGAACTTGGTCGACTTCTTCGAAACAGTCACCAAAGGCCATTGATGAGGGAAAGGCAGTCCATACAGCCTACCTTGACCTTGCAAAGGCTTTCGACACAATACCCCACTCGGGTATTGTAGGAAAACTTACCAGCTTAAATGTAAACCCATATGTCACAAGATGGGTTGCAAACTGGCTTAAGGACAGAACCCACAGGGTTAGAGTTGCTGGCGCTATGTCAGACTCCAAGCCGGTCACAAGTGGTGTCTCACAGGGCTCGGTCCTTGGCCCCCTATTGTTTGGCATCTACTTCTCAGAAGTACAGGCCAACATGGGAGGACTTTGGCTGACAAAGTTTGCAGACGACTGCAAACTGGGCCATAGTGGAAAGTGCATCGGACACGGATATCCTTCAGAAGGGACTCACGGAAACAGATAGCTGATGCCAGAGCCATGGCCTGAAGTTAAACGCCAAAAAATGTATAGTCATACCCTTCGGGAAAAACAAGGTAACCCCAAGCTACCATATAGGTGGCAATCCACTAAGCACAGAAGAGGTTATCGGGGACCTGGGGACCCAGGTTGACAGTGGCCTTTCTTTTGACACTCACGTTGCTAAAGTGGTTAGAAAGTCCTTCTACATTGCCCACCTGATCATGAAGGGATTCACATCCAGATCTAGTGAGGTCATTGTTCCCCTGTACTCTTCACTTATCAGACCAATGATCGAGTACAATGCCCCATTCGGGATGCATCTCACCCAACATCTGCAGCAATTGGAGAGACCCCAAAAGTTCCTCACCAAAAGGATAAAGGGACTCCAAAATCTGTCATATGCTGCCAGATTGAAGAAACTCCAGCTCTATTCAGTCGCATACCATCTGCTCAGAGGTGACATGTGCCTGACATACAAGGCCATGTCCAACCCGGAATTAATGGACATGCTCCACCTCAAAAAATCCAAATCCACCAAAACCACTAGAGCAAGCGACTTAAACCTTAGCACGGATATAAATAGGATGTGCTGGAGGGATAGATTTATCACTCAGAGACTCCCTATGCTGTGGAATAAAATCCCGATCCATGTGAGGCAGAGCACCTCGCTGACTCTGTTCAAGAGAAATCTAGACCTGTGGATGGGAGATCGTAGGTTTACCCCAGGAATCATCTCTGTGTCACTGCTGGACAGAGGCACAACAAACTAATGGGCACAGTATTTTTTCATATAAGGGGTGGCGCAAGCCACAAAAATTTGGGCTAGGCTTATAAATGCCTTAGGGCAGATAGCCTAGTATAAACCTATGAACCTATGAACCTAACAACCTTTCCTTTTGATCCTGCAGCATATGACACTAGTAATTGCTCAGTTTTTCTTAGAGCTTTAGTCCTGCTCAAGCAGAATCTTAGCTGCCTGTGTACGTCCAAGGAATGCGGAATTCTCTCCCCCTTGTTCTGTGGATTTGGATAAAAGGTTGGCAGATGAACTGTTTGGTTAAGAGCCACACTGGAAACCACCTTAGGCATAAAAGTAGGATTTCTCTTCAGAGACACCCTGTCTGGGTACAATATGATAAAAGGCTCTACAGCCATGACGGACTGTAGCTCTGATACTCTTCTTGCTGAAGTAATTGCTAGTAGCAGAGCTGTTTTCCATAAGAACTTTATATCAGCAGTAGCAGCTGGTTCAAATGGATGCAGTGTGAGCTTTTCCAACACATAATTAAGGTCCCATGCAGATAATGGTGATCTTCTAGGAGGCCTTAAATTTTTGGCTCCTCTAAGATACTGCTTTAGTAAAGGATGAGAAAAAATTGGTGGCACTGTATTGTAATGAGCCGAAATGGCAGAGGCATGGATTTTGATTGATGAGAAAGATAGGCCTTTGTCAAGCATCTCAGTTAAGTATTGTAAAATCTGAGGAATATTTGGCTCTGCTGTATCAGTTCCTTGTGCTTGATTCCAAGCACAGAATCTCTTCCATTTGTCAGCATAAGCTTTTCTAGTAGTAGGCCTTCTGGCTTCCAAAATGACATCCATCACAGCTTTACTGAGAGGTGTTGTTTGTATAACTACATGATCCGCCATGCTGCCAGGTTCAGTGACTATAGCTGATTGTGCAGGATCTGATTGTTTTGCTGGGACTAGTTGAGATCTTTGAGGTAAGGTCCAAGCTGGGTATTGAGACAAGTTCCTTAGGACTGGGTGCCAGTCCAGGGCAATTAGTATCATCTTTGGTTTCTCTTGTCTGACTTTTAGGAGGACCTTGGGGAGAAGAGGCAGAGGAGGAAATGTGTAAACGGACAGGTTTTTCCAACTGAAGGATACGGCGTTCACTTTCCATGCTTGTCTGTGATAAGTCCTTGTGCAGAATCTTTTCAAGTGATAATTTTGAGGAGAGGCAGATAGATCCATGTCTGGGCTCCCCCATTTCTCTGTTATCATGCTGAAGACTTGTGGATTTAGTTTCCACTCATGAGGATCCATAAGGTTTCTGCTTAAATAGTCTGCCAGTGTATTTTGTTTTCCTGGCAGGAATTGAGCTTGAAGATGTATTTGGTAGGTCAAAGCTGTGTCCCACAGTGACATGGCTAATCTGCAAATGAGGTACGAGTGTGTACCCCTTTGCTTGTTTATATACCACATAACCGTGTTGTCTGTCTTTATCAGTAGTTGTCCTGGATTAAGTAAGTCCTTGAAGGCTGTTAGGGCATTTTGAACAGCTAGCATCTCTTTCTGGTTGATATGTAGATGCATTTGTTTTGGAGTCCATATGCCCTGAATGCAGCTTCCTGCCATGTGGGCCCCCCAGGCATAATCCGATGTGTCTGTTAAGGTTTGGCTGGCAGTGGGGAGAGTGAAGGCCTGTCTCATGTTTTGGTGACATGCCTTAGCCCACCATAGAAACTCCTGTTGTAGGCAGGGAATGAGAGGAATCATTGCTTCTGGACTGTGAGAATGTTGACTCCATAAACTTTTTAAGTACCACTGAAGTTTCCTCATATGCAGTCTTGCATATGGAATCAGTAGGATGCAGGATGCCATGTAGCCCAGAGCCTGCAGAATTTGTCTTGCAGATAACTGGGTTTTGGTTGCCATCAGTTTGAAGTAAGTAGTCAGTTGCCTTTGTTTGTCGGGCGTGAGGTAAGCCATCTGGGCAGTTGTATTCAAGCTTGCACCCAGGAATGTTACCTTTTGAGAGGGTACCAGTTGTGATTTCTTTTCGTTTATTGTGTACCCTAGGCATGTTCGAAGCCTTTTCACAAACACCAGGTGTCGAAGAGGAGTCTCCTTGTTCTCTGCTTGAATGAGAAAGCTTGAATGAGATAGTCAAAGTAAGGATATATTTGCATACTTGTGTCTGCAAAATGCAATTACTGGTGCCAGGCACTTTGTAAAGACCCTGGGCGCAGTAGATAAGCCAAAGGGCCATGCAGAGAACTGGTAATGCATTAAGCCAGCCTTGAATCGGAGGTATCTTCTGCACGATTGTCTTATTGGGACATGCAGGTATGCCTCTTTTAGGTCTAAAGTCACCAGCCAAGCATTCTTGCCCAGCATGGGCAGAAGCTGCTGCAAAGTCAACATTTTGAATTTTTAAATGTCCAGGTATGTGTTCAAAATTGATAAATCCAGTATTGGCCGCCAGGCCTTGTCCTTTGAGTACCAAGAACAGTAGAGTATAAAACCTTGTCCTTTTTCCTGTTCTGGTACTGTCTGAATGGCCCCCATATGCATGAGGGACGTAACCTGTTTCTGTACCTCTGTCCATTGATTTTTTGGCAGATCTGGCCAACCATTTGCCATTGGCAGAGTGTGGAAATGTAATCTGTATCCCTGTGACACGATGTTTAGTACCAACTTGTCCTGGGTTAACTGCCAATTTTGAGCAAAAAGTGCTAATTTTCCCCCTATGGGTGCTGCCAAACGATAAGTGCTTGGTGTAGGCAGAGGGAAGTCATTGGGATTGCTTTCTGTAGGTTTGCGCTTTATCTCCTCCAGATTTGGAGGTGGAAGCACCCAATTGCTTTGACCTGTATGAATCTTGTGCCTGGTATCTGGAACCCTTAGGGCATCTGGATTTGCCCCTTTGAGCTCTGTCTGACAGAGGAAAGGACCAGTTTTTTGTAGGTCAGTGTTTACTGAATCTCGGTGGCTGCACTTGTAAGAAGTCTAACAGTTTGCATAGACTTAGCTTTATCTTCCCTTTTCTTTAAAACCTCTTCTGCCTTAATACCAAACAGAGAATCATGCCGTAAAGGTGCATCTAGCAATTTAGCTTTAACATGATCAGGCAAATTCTGTTCCTTTAACCAGGCATGCCTCCTAATCACAGATCCAGTAACTGCGGCCCTGCAGGGGGCCTCTAAGGAATGAAAACCACATTGCAAAGTATGCTTTCCAACTTGTTCAGCTGCATGCACTAATTCCTGCAATTCTTTATTTTCTGCACATTCTGAAATCATCATTTTCTGTTTCAGCAATCCCATAACATGTTGTTGGTATTTAAGCATATGAAATTGACAGTTTAAGGCCCTGACTGCCAAGGTTGCAGATGTATAAACCTTTTTTCCCCATCTGTCCAGTGCCCTTGAATCTCTGTCAGAGGGGGTAGGATTTTTTGCTGTTGAGGCCTTAACTCCCTTTGGACCCTGGGAAATAGTTTCAGGATCAGAAAAAAATTTATGCGAGTCAGGGACCCTGTAATATCTGTCAGGCTTACTAGGAGCCGGAGGTAAGGAGTCAGGGGTCAAGCTTGACTCCGAAAACAATCATCCAAAATGTCTAAAACCGGTGGAATGGCTAAAGGCTTGTGCTGAGGAAGAAGTAAATCCCTGAGCCATGCTCCCTCCAAGTATGCAAAGTTTCTCCAAATGAATAATTCTCAGGAGGAGATGCAGATTGAATAGACTCCTCAGCATCAGAATCCTCATAGGGAAGTATAGATAATTCCTGATCAGAAGAGTTATCCGAAGAAATAGAAACCTGATGTGAAGATTCATAATCAGGGTCTTGCCTCGGCCTCTTATCAGGTGGGGGATGGGTACCCCTGATCAAGGTAGTAATGTCTTCAGCGATTTTGATAATCTGTTTTTTAGAGGCCTGTGCACGTGGCTCATACGTCTTTTTTTAGGTTTAGAATTTGCTTTTGTCTTTGGTTTTGCACCTTTCGGTTTGATATACAAATGATGAGGTCTGAATACACCCTCAGAAGCCGGTGCCTGCTCAGCGGCTCCGGACCCATCCGAGGGTGATATATCCATCGGTCCAATACCTTAAGTATCTTGCTGTATGCCGGACTCCACATGGGTGTCGGCAGAGTCCTGCAACTCTAAGGTAGTGGGTATCAGGGGCTGCGAAAGCGCCTCACTGAGTACCGGTGACTGGCTTAGGAAAAGCTTTGTCATCGGTTTTGGATCTCGACTGCCTTTCTCTGTCCTTTTCTTTGTGTCGGATTACTATCAGACAACATTTCCGGGTAGATAAATCTGTTTCCAAAATACTTTGATGCAAAAATATACTGGCGCTTAATAGTGCGTTGGTTAAATCTAGCACAAAACCAACAGCCAGGCACGTTATGATCAGGGCCTAGGCAAGGAATACAGTAAAAATGGAAATCCTTATGAGGTATTTGCTTTCCACAAGTAATACAATTATTAACTTTTTCTGACATCAGTAAAAAGCAAGAAAAAAAAAGTTTCCCCAATGGGGTACTTAGCTTTAGTGAAGACTTTGGTTCTGAAACTCAAACTCGAATATTTCAGTTGTCGGCTGACTGGCACTTGCGAAATGCTTCTGCTTCGGGCACCGCGCAAGAAAGACTAAAGAAAATGGTGTCGGCTGCATGTTTTATACCCCCAACGACCTGACGTCATGGAAGAGAAGACTGGAATTCAGGCCGACTGAGGGCAACCTGCCAGCAGATTACCCAAATGTAATGACTGCAACACTGAAACACGAAGAACATCTACGGATTCCAGAGAAGTTGTCTTTGGTACTTTACATTTGGTGGAATCTCCAGATATAGCCTCACTAAAAGAAGGGAGCAAGCCTTTTAAGATGAGTTTGTTCTTCCATTCAACAAACGCTCTGGGGTTAAAACTGTAGCAAACTGAGCAATCGTCCTGAAGATGCAACTGTCTCAGGCAGTATACACAAAGTGTGGGCATCCGGTAGAGGAATTTTTATGTCCAAACATTTCACATTTTTTGAACCCTGCTTAGCCACTGTCCGCCACAGCCCAACAGCCAAAAACTAAGCAATAACATTTGTTTACTAAAGAAAAAGGAAAGTAAGAGAATACTTACTATGGTTGCCACCTCTCTGTTTTTTTCCCAGACTATCCAGGAATCAAATCAATTCGGCGGCAGTCCGGAAAACACTGTACAAACTCCGGCATTATGTTTCAAAAAAGGAAACAGACTATTGGAGTTTGTTAAATCAGCCGATTGATTTACCATGCGTTTTTTTTTTTTAAAAAAAACAGAATAACATAGTAAATTGGCCAAAAGCAACCATCAGGAATAGCAAAAAGAGGGCGTTCGCCAGGTGATGTCACAAAATGGGCGGACCACGGGCAGACAAGATGGTGGGAGTAGGCAGGGTTACAGGTGATGCTAAGGGTGTGGTCTTACTCCGGTTTTAGCCACAACGAAAGGTGGCAACCCTAAAACTTACTGACAATGGTAATTAAATAATACCAGAGTTTGTACAGTGTTTTCCGGACTGCCGGCGAATTGATTTGATTCCTGGATAGTCTGGGAAAAAAAACAGAGAGGTGGCAACCATAGTAAGTATTCTCTTACTTTCCTTTTTCTTTACTAAACAAATGTTATTGCTTAGTTTTTGGCTGTTGGGCTGTGGTGGACAGTGGCCAAGCAGGGTTCAAAAAATGTGAAATGTTTGGACATAAAAATTCCTCTACCGGATGCCCACACTTTGTGTATACTGCCTGAGACAGTTGCATCTTCAGAAGAAGAAAAGTTATGTACTCACCATAACATTCCATCTGTATCGTCCATTTCCATTCAGCCTCAACCTATGGGACTCTGATCCAACCTTGGATCGGCGTCTGCCGTTACTACAGCTTGTGAAAGCCTACAAACTTCTCAAGCTCTTCCGTACCCATAATGCTCTAGTCTCCTCTCACCTCACACAATACACCTTGAGAGAGGGAAAAGTATAAGAACTACACAAGATGCCATCACTGGTGTTCAAATTCAGGGAAACAAGAGATGCTGTGTCCTCATACACATTTCCTGTCATAGGGAATTTGAATAAAAAAAAGCTGGGGGTTGGAGGGTGGGCTGTTGAGGTCGAATGAAAATGGACAACACAAATGGGACATTATGGTGAACGGATAACTTTTTTTATCTGATGTCAATTTTCATTCATCCTCAACCTATGGGACAGAGTCCCCAGCTGCCTGAGCCCTGGGTAGACCCCCTAAGGAACGATGTTCCTGAGAATGGCCAAGCCAAACGCTATTCTTCCCCTTGAGACCAGATCTAATATTTAGTGGTTGATAAAGGTATGTGGATATGACCAAGTAGCAGTTGAGCAAATATCCATGGAAGCTCTAGACTGAAAAAACGTGGAAGTTGCCACAGATCTAGTAGAATGAGCTCTTATGGGTTTGTGGAGGGGCACATTCAATTTTGCATACAGCAAAGAAATACATTCAGTTATCCATCTGGTTGCCCCCAACCTATGGTGTGCAAAGGAAATGAAAAGTTTGTCTGATTTCCTGAGATCCTTTGTACGATGCAAATAGTAACTTAACTGTCTATGGACATCCAAATGAATGCAGCAAGAATTCCCCTTTGTTACTGAAATTTGGAAAGAATACTGGAAGATAAATGGTCTGAGTAACACTGAATTGTGACACCAACTTTGACAGAAAGGAAGCAGTGGTCCGTTAAGGTAACCCTATCCTTGTGAAACACCAAGTAAGGGGGTTTGGAGGATAAAGCGTGACGTTTGGATATTCTCCTGGCTGAAGTTATAGCAACAAGAAAGGTCGTCTTCCAAGATAGGAACTGTAAATCACTTTGGCAGCAGGCTCAAAGGGAGACCGAGTCAGCGCCTGCAGTACTAGAGTTAAAACCCTTGAGGGAAAAGGTCCTTAAAGGGAGATCTTATCAAGAGAGTACAATTCAGAAATACTATACAAATTTTTGCAGAAGCCGAGGAAGAACTGTGTAATCCCACAGGGAAATCTGAAATTGCTGTTAGCTGAACTTTAACAGTAGATGTGCTTGCTCCTCTGTTAAACAATTCTGCTAGAAATTCAAAGGACTGCATATGGAGGAGATGTAAAGGATTCTATGATTTTGCTCCGCCCAACAAACAAACCTTTTCCACTTGCTTTTGTACAACTTCCGAGTAGAAGGCTTATGGGATAAAAGAAATGAACGGACTGGGGAAGAAAGCATAGTTTGCCTGGCCATCAACAGTACTGGAGAAACCACAGTCTGAGGTTAGGAAGGTCTGGTTGAATCAGTCCTGTAGGATGGGACAAAAGGTCTGGGAGTCAGATACAGAATTCAAGGTGAAGACAGTAGGAGAGGCCAAAGAAAGGGGAACCACACATGCTGAGGCCAGTAAGGTGCAATGAGGAGTTGTTATTCTTATTGGAAAGGGGTGAACGGTTAGGGTTCTTCTCGCAAGCTGATGTTAAAAAAATGTACATCAAAGCACCGACCACACCAGTATTATATGCACTGCCTAAGGTCCATAAGGATTTAGTTGAGCCCCCTGGTAGGCCTATAGTATCTGGGGTAGGCTCTTACTTGGAAAATGTTAATATCTTCTTGGACTTTCAGTTAAAAGTTTATCTTAACAGGGTCAGTGCTCACATTTGTAATACTCAAGAATTAATTAATGAAATATCAAAAATTAGTTGGAATAGTGACTATTACTGGGTGACCATAGACGTCAAGTCTTTATATACGAATATTAACACCAAGTGGGGACTTGAGTCGATACTTAATATGTTAGGTGAAGGTCCCAGAACTAGTTTTTTGATAAATTTATTAGAATTTTGTTTGACCCACAATTATTTTATGTTCAATAATGAGTTCTTTTTACAAGTCAAAGGGACTACAATGGGTGCAGCTTATGCTCCCTCTTATGCTGTGATTTACATGGATTCTTTTGAAAAAAAGTTAATTTACCCTACTGATTTTTTCAAACAGAGTTGTTTTGTATAAACATTTTATTGACGATTTAATCTTTATATGTAAAGGGGATTTGTTGGAATTTTTGATTTTCTTGAATCATTGAACAACAATGAACATAATCTTTCCTTTTCATATGAGGTCAATAGAAATGAAATCAATTTTTTGGACTTAACATTACTTGAACGAGATAGTATCATTGAATTTAGACCCTTCAGAAAAAGCACTTCTGTCAATATGTTTTTGCATGCCACCAGCATGCATCCTCCACATTTGTTAAAAGCATTGCCTTACGGGGAATTCAAAAGAATCTATCAGCACACTAGCATAGATTATGAAGTAGATCATGAGTTAAATAAAGTTTATTTGAGATTATTGGAAAGAGGGTATGATAAAAAGCAACTTTTAAAGAGTATGGATAATGTTGTAAAAAAGAAAAAGAATTTCATATGGTTTGAAACGGATGTTCAACATCCAATGAGAATGGAAAGAGATGTAGAAAAAATATTTTTTGTAGCCAAATACACAGCTTTTTCCAAGAAATTAACATCTTTGATTAAAAAATTTTGGTATTTGGTTAGTGAGAATGAATCCATAGGTGAGCTTTTTCCTCGTAATATAATTTTTTCATATAAAAAAGGAAAAAAATTGAAGGAATTATTAAACAATAATCTCTTAACTCAAGGAAAATGTTACTCTGTTAATGTGGGAACTTTTAGATGTGGATCTTGCAGCTTATGTGACACAGTGATTAATGTTAGATCTATTAATCAAATTAACCATACCCCCAAGCACTACTTTAATTGTAAATCTACTGGTGTTGTGTACACGCTGACTTGCAGTTGTAACAACATTTGGTATATAGGACAAACTAAGAGAATGGTTAGAGTAAGAATCTTGGAACATTTGAAGGACATTAGAAATTTGAATTTATTCAGTCCTGTTGCTAAACATTTCATTGAAGCTCATGATGGAAAATCAGACAGTTTAAGATTTAGTGTTTTGGGTAGACCTTTCATTTATAGGGGAGACAATGTATCTAGTAAATTACTAGAATTTGAGACTAGGATGATTCTGAAATTCAACACTTTAAAACCTTATGGTTTAAATCAAGAATTGGGCATTTAATGAGTTTAAAATATATACTAAGTTATTTCATTGAATATGTTAAGAATATATATTATATTTATGTTTATATTTATAAGTTATATGTGAATATATTTATTGTTATGGTGTTTTTTCTGTGCAAATAATAATGAGTTAAATGTATATTTATCCTTATTATTCAATTGTTTATTTATTCTTGTTATAAAATGTGTAGTCTCAATGAGATCACTTTAAAAATTTATAAGATTTTCTCCTTCACTGAAATTAAATTGATTAATTGTTTAATTGCTTGAGATTTAATGAGATATATATAAAACCACTGCTGTGTTGCAGTGAGTTGTGATCCTTGAAGGCGAACTGCCGAGGTACCAGATCGTTGACAATAAAGGAGAATAACTGGAGAAGTATTGGCTGTTTGGTGTGTTTTGCAATGAGGATTACTCTGCTCTTCAATACGGCTGCCTCCTGTAAGAATCTGGGGAACAAGGAAGTTGGGGATAGGTTTATAACAGACCGGGGGGGGGGGCAATCATGGAGAAGATTATCCCTAGGCGACTCCCCCGCCATGGGGATTATGGCAAAGAAGCTGCTACATATGTTGTTCAGAGGAGATGCAAAAAAGATTGCAGCAAGGCTGACCCCCATTGAAAAAAAATTATTTTGCCACTTTATGGTTGACGGACCGCTCATGAGATAATAGAATGGACCTGCTGAGTTTGTCTGCTATCAGAATGGACTTTCTCAGAATGTGCATTGCCACCAGAAAGTAACTGCAGACTACTGCCCATTGCCACACTCTAAGAGCTTCTCGACATAGAGGGCAAGACTTGGTTACTAAGAGGACCAAAAAGGTCATGAGAGAATATCAGGAGAGTTTACACTGAAGCAAGGACTAGAAATAGCAGAGAAAAAGGGTATAATCTAAACAAAACACTACCACCCAAAACGCTCAACAGCCATCAGCAACCATGTCTGTTCGCAAAAGCAGTAATTGAGATCTGAGGTGAGAGGGGACCAAAACAGTGCAGATAGGGAAGCGCTCGAGAGTTTGTAGGCTTCCACAAGCTGTAGTAATGGCCTAGTCAGATACGAGGTCGGATACAGGTCCCATAAGTTGAGAATGAATAAAAATGTAATCCGATTTTAATACTAGCAATACTATTTAAGATGCATGCCTGTACAATATTAATAAAAGAAAAAGATAATACTAACAATAGTATCCCAGAAAGGACTGACTACACAAAAGGGTAAGGGTAGAATCAAGAAATGTTAGGAAATATTTAGGTTTTTGAAAAATAACATTCATCTAACAGTCAATCAAAAGTAAAAGTGAACGTCTTTCACAAAGTGGCAAACGATATCTGAGGTACTTGGGGTTGGTACATTATGGATAAGGGAAAAGCTTGAGAGTTTTAGGTTGCCACAAACTTTAGCAATGGCTGAGCTAGATCCGAGGGATCGGATCCAAACCTATCAGTTAAGGACAGAATGAAAATTGACATCACATTTATTATTTAGCTATGCTCAACAAGGTATAACAATTGAATAAACAACATGACTGAATTAACTAGAAAATGTATTACTCTGAAAAAAAACGCAGACAAAAGAGAAAGAAAACAGGAAGACATCTTAATAAGCATGTCTGAAAAGTGAAGCTCTCACTCTACACTGCCTGGAAACAGTAGCAGCACTGAGTTATGGATTCATCACTGCTAAAATACTCTAGCTAGCTGGATGCAAAGGAAGGCAACATCATAACCCCATGTACAGACTGGCAACATGAAAAGGGTACAACACAAATGCATCAAGCCATAAATTACAAATACAAAATAAGAAAAGAAAATCCACAAAAGGTGAAATCAACAGTTTGAAATTATGCACCTGTTCACATGGCACTGGGAGTGCAATATAGAAATACTTTTTACATATCAAGTTAAAAGGAAGCTCTACAACACTACAATGTGCAATGATGGACAGTTAAAAGAAAAAAAAAAAAGCATAAAAAAAGGGACTACATCTCAAATTATTGGTACAGTATCAATCAGTATTTCTAGCATTTTTCTTGACCCATATTACATTCTCTTACCGATATATTACGCTTATACTGCAAGACTTCGAAAAACTAAATTCATCTTAAGATGAAGCATAAAATTACAAAATTGCCTAACATACAAGGCCATGTCAGACCCAGATTTGATGAATATGCTTCACCTCAAAAAATCTAGATCCATCAGAGCCACAAGGGCGGGAGACTTAAACCTCGACACGGCTATTAATAGGACGTGCTGGAGGGATAGATTCATCACCCAAAGACTCCCTATGCTGTGGAACAAAATCCCGGTACATGTGAGGCAGAGCACCTCGCTGGCCTTGTTCAAGAGAAATCTTGACCAATGGATGGGAGATCGCAGATATACCCCAGGGATTACCTCAGTGTCACTGCTCGACAGAGGCACAGCAAAATAATGGGTATAGTTCCCCATACTAAAGGGGTGGCGTAAGCCACAAAACGATGGGCTAGGCTTGTAAATGCCCTCGGGCAGATAGCCTAGTATGAACCTATGAACCTAATAGCTACACAAGTTAAGTAAAGCAGCAACCTCCAAAAGTCAATACTTACATAAGTGGTAATTCAGAGGTGATCTGTTTGCCATGGTTTTATGTGTGTGCATATCTCAAGGGTCACAGGTGAACATTAGAGACACTCGCACACACTCGCACACACTCACTCACAAGTACGTATATCTATAGGAATCTAAAAAACTACTGAAAATAATCTAATAAAATAAAAAAAAGTTATGTACTCACCATAACATTTCATCTGAGTAGTTCTACATTTGTCTTCAACCTGTGGGTCCTTGGATTTATATCGGATCTGACACGGCCGCTTTTTCCAGCTACAGATCCAAGCTCCATGCTTCTCCCCTTACCCATAATGCCCCCATCTCCCTTCTCAACTCAGATTGACTTTCAGATACCCGACCAAATAACACCTTATCCTCAAACACAAAAAAAAAAATCGCAAGAACTTCAGCCCTGACAGAAACAAAGATCCCAGCAATAACTGTCCTGAACAAAGGATATGTCATATTCCAATGGATAAGGTTAGGGGGAAGGGGGGGGTGGTTGAAGACAAATGAAGTAGAACTACTCAGATGGAACGTTATGGTGAGTACATAACTTCTTTATCTGAAGCAGTTTACTTTATTTGTTCAACCTGTGGGAAACAGTCCCCAGCTACCAAACTCTTGGGAGGCCTTCTTGGAAGGATATTCCAGAGCACAGCAGAACCAATTGATGCTCTATTTCTAGTGACCAAATCCAATTTATAATGAGAAATAAAAGTGTGGGATGAGGCCCAAGTGGCAGCTTACAAATATCATCCAGAGAGACGCTAGACCAAAAGGCTACTGAGCCTTCACTATTCCTGAAGAGACAAACCTTTATCTGAGTAAGCTCGGCCAATGCACTGTGAAATCCAGACAGCAATAGTCACTTTTGAGACAGGTATACCCAAGAAGGGCTTGGCATGGGACATAAAAAGCTGATCAGACTTATGGATGGATTTAGTCCTGTGCAGATAAAACCTCAATTGCCTATGCACGTCGAATAAATGTAATCTGTATTCCCCTTTTCTGGTAATTTGAAAAAATACTGGTAAATTAATAATCTGATTAATATTGGCCTCTGAAGCTACCTCAGGAAGGAAGGGTGGGTTAGTGCGTAGCGACACTCTATCCTTGTGAAAGATCATGTAAGGTACTTTAATAGAAAGAGCCTGAAGCTCCGACACCCTTCTAGCAGATGTAATGGCAATCAAGGCAGTTTTCCAGGTCAGAAACTGTAGATCCACAGAAGCCACAAGATAAACCAATGCCTGCAACAACAATGTGGGGTCCCACGGGGGAATGGGCTCCTTAACCAGGGGTCTGAGAAGAAAGGCACCTTTGAGAAAGGTTTTACAAAGTTTAGAAGAGGCCAAAGAAGACATGTCTACCCCCACATGAAAATTAGAAATGGCAGCTAGTTGGGCTTTCACCGTTTAAGAACTAACACTCTGATGAATGATGCTGGCTAGAAAATCTAAAACCGCCAAAAGCTGTGCAGTGAAGGGATCCAAAGACCTTTGAATGGCCCCTATAGAAAAACGTTTCCATTTACTGTGATAAACTTTTCTGGTGGACGATATACGAGCCGCCACCAAAATGGACTTAACAGGAGATGACAAACCGGGATTCCGAAGAATCATGGGAACCGGAGAAGCCAAGCAATGAGCTTCAGACTGTCCAGATCTGGGTGATTAATCCCCGAGGGATGAGACAGCAGATCCGGAACCTGATCTAAGGTCCATGGTGGAGCAACTAGATGAGACCAGAGTAAAGGAAACCAAACCTGTCGAGGCCAGAATGGGGTGATGAGGATCACAGTGCTCCCCAGCCTCCGGGATTTCTGTAGAAACATCCACATGAGGGGAAGAGGATATGCATAAAGAAGCCCGAAAGGCCAAGCATGAATCAAAGTGTCTCTGGGGACTTCCCCCGGTGGGGGGGTTCAGACCGAAAAACTCATTGCATTTCATGTTGGAAGGAGAGAAAGGGATCGCAGCAAGGATGACCCCACTCTAGGAAGATCTGCTTCGCTACTAAAGGTTTCAGAGACCACTCGTAAGGCATCAGGATGGATCTGCTGAGCCTGTCCGCTAAGATGTTGGACGGTCCCAGGATGTGCATTGCCAACAGAAAGCGGCCGGTGGAGATCACCCATTCCCATACTCTCATGGCCTCTCGACATGGGGGATAACATTTGGTTCCTCCAGTTTGTTGATATACCAGACCACTGACATGTTGTCCGTCTGAAATGCAATCATTCCCAAAGGAAGATGAGCATGGAGGGACTGCAACGCAAGAAGAACCGCTCTCAGCTCTAGAACAATGACATGCAGATAGGTCTCCGAAGGGGACCATGTGCCTTGGACCGTCCTTCCCGAGCAATGCCCCCCCAACCAAGAAGGGAGGCGTCCATGGTCACCATGGTTTGGGGTAAAGGAGATTGAAAAGGATGCCCCTTGAGGAGATTGGGGACTGAATCCACCACCAAAGGGAGCCCCCTGCATGCTTTTGAAATCCTCAGTGGAAAGGACAAAGGAAGGTCTAATAGCGACTATTGTACTGCTAGAGTCCACTGCAGAACTCTCATATGAAGACATGCCATAGGAAGAAGATTTACCATCGCTACCATAGAACCTAAGGCTCTTAACACCGCTTCAGCTGTTGGTAACTGGTTCTGAAGGATGTGTAATGCATGTA
The DNA here is from genome assembly GCF_019279795.1 of Protopterus annectens. NCBI lineage: Eukaryota > Metazoa > Chordata > Ceratodontiformes > Protopteridae > Protopterus > Protopterus annectens. The sequence goes on along the minus strand of NC_056743.1, from coordinate 1,153,510,242 downwards.
GTCTCAAGCTGCATAACCTGTCTGAAGTGAGGAACAGCTGTGATTGTATCGTGTCCAGCCATGCCCCAATGAAATCTAGAACTTGGACCGGTTGGAGGGCAGACTTGTTCATGTTGATTGTGAAGCCCAATTTGTTGGCTAACTGAAGGAAGGAGTCCCTGGTCCAACATAGTAGATTCTCTGAGGGGGCGATAAGGAGCCAATAGTCTAGGTATGGAAAGACATGAATGCCCTGAAGTCTCAGGTGAGCCGCTAGCACTGCCATAACCTTGGTGAACACCCAGGGGGCTGTGGTGCGACCGAAGGGGAGGGCTCAAAATTGGTAATGATTGGCTCTCAGCCAGAAGTGACGGAACCTCCGGGAGCGCCTGTGCATCTTGATGTGATAGTACGCATCCGGAAAGTCGATTGAGCACATCCAGTCTCTGTCCTGTAGATAAGGCAGGATAGACTGAATTGTAACCATCAGGAATTTTGCCTTGGTTACTGACAGGTTAAGCTGGGACAGATCCAATACTGGTGTGAGGTCCCCAGTCTTTTTTGGCACTAAAAAGAACCTGGAAGAAACCCCGGATCCGTACTGTTCTTGGGAGACTAGCTAGATGACTCTCTCTCAGTAGTGATTCTACCTGTACTACTGCTTCCTCCTGCTGCATAGGTGGAACATTCGGGGAGGGTTTTGTTGAAAGGGGCAGATCCTTGAAGGGAATGAAATATCCTCTGGATATGACTCAACACCCACTGATCAGTAGTGACGGACTCCCATGCTAGTGGATGAAGTCACAAATGGCCCCTGACTGCCTCCAGAGATGGACAGCCAGGCAACCCTTCAGGGTTGCTGGCCGTGTTTATCAGAGAAAGGTTCTCAGGACCCAAAATGCCTAGGACCCCCTCTGCCTCTAGGGTGGCATCGGTCGTATCCCCCTCTGCATCTGGGGGACAGCGAGCCCTGAGCATCCTGAGAAAATGCCCGAGACTTGCGGAGCCACATCTTCTAGCCTCATTGGTTCCTGGGAAAGGAACTTTGAGGCAGGGAGAAGTAGAACCCCAACAGCAGACAGTGTCTTCCCGTCCTTCCCACTCTGGACTAAAGTTTCTCGGACTGTCTTCCCAAAGAGGAAAGAACCATCAAAAGGGGCATTGGTAAAAAAGACACCTTGAAGGGCTCCGAAAACTGACATAAGCTGAGCCAGGCGTGATGCCAGATGGCAACTCTGGACCCCACCGCCCGTGCGGCTCCCTCTGTGGCATGGGAGAGCAAACATATGGATGTGTTGGCTACAGATTTTAGGATGGCCATTTGGGCATCGAACGTCTTCTTGTCCTCTGCAGACATGGACCCTGGGGTTGACTGACTTCCTTGACTAGATCTCTCTGGAGTCAAATATGCTCCATGTAATTCAGCACCCACACACAGAAGGTCGCTGAAGCATAGACTCTCTTCCCAAAGTGATTCAACGTCCTCGACTCTGTCAGGCGGATGGACTCTTGGGCGAGTTCCTTCTTGGTGGCCGCCATCAGCATAGCATCTACAGGGGACCCCTTGTGCCAATGTAGTTCGTCAGCGGGAAGGCTGAGGACCTTATCCAGATGCTTGGGTATGGGCTCTATGGTGTCCAGTTCCTTCCATGCAATAGATGTAATCAAATCCACGAGTGGATTGGTAGGAGGGGACACCCAAGAGGTAGACGGGCCCAAGCCGAATGCTTCCAGAAACACAGACTTGTCAGAGGTTGGTTTTGAGGCAGACCACCCCCCCACTTTGGCAGAGGATTTCCATTATGTCTCCAAAGGAGACATCCTCAGGGGTGACCTTGGGGAACCATTCCCTGCATCCAGGTCCATGTCTTCTGTGAGGGACTCTGGAGGGGAGTCCAAACACCTCCTTTTACACGTACACTTGCGGGGGGGGGGGGGAGGAGGCTCCTCAGGAGGGCTCTCTGTAGAGGTCTTGCAAGCAGGTTGCTCCAAGACTAGAACATCCTGGGCCATTACGGCTATGGGCCGTCGCTGAGAAGGCAAGATGGTCAGACCTACACTCAAAACCAAAGGGGTCTGGACGGACAAAATAGTCAGAGGCCTCAGCCCTGCAAGAACCCTCTCCACCACGTCGAATACAAAGGGGGAATGGATCTCCTGGGTTGAATTGGCAGAGGTCGCTATCCCCTGATCCGACCGGGGAGTCAGAGTCGAGCCTCTAGGAGCAGAGACTCTGAGAGGAATGCTTCTCTGACAAGCTTGGAGCAGAAAACACCTCTTCGGATCTGACCCCAAGGCTACAGCTCCGAGAGCTCGGATCCGACACACTCAAGGCACTGGCTGGCGTCGAGGTATATGCTACCATCGGCACCTACCCCTCGACTCAGACCGTCCTCGGATCCAACAGCTCCAAAACCATGGGTAGGATCGGAGAAGGAGCAATAGGTCTGAATACTGGTTGGAAGGTGTCCACTCCAGTGGGAAAAGGCCCTGGCAAGACCCCCATCTGGATTTGAGTGCAGATAATCTCCCCATCATCTTGTCCATCTCCGCTTCCGAAAGGCTCCGGATGGAGCGGGAGGACGCCGCTGAAGTGGGGTGGGAAAGCTGGTGGGGAGAGGGCCTAGGGGGCGACCGGCCAACGATAACCTCAGGGATCTGAGTCAAGGTGAAACAGGCTTGGTCTTCATGGGGGGGGGGGCGGCCTCCGAAAAGTGGTCAAGGGAGTGCTTGCAAGGCCAATCCTTCTTGACCTTATCCCCTCCCAGGTGAGGTGAATCCCAGAGGCCAAGGAAGGAGAAGACAAAGCAGCAGTTGCTGCTTTGGCAGGAGAAGGTGGGACGTCCGTCCCAGCAGTGGAGGGCAACAGGCCCTTGACAATGAGTTTGTCCTGCCTGTCCTTAAGAGCTCTGGGGTTAAACCCAGCGCAAATAAGAAAGGGGGACTGCAGGTGAGCCACTTCCAAAACAAATCACACACAGTCTGGCCATCCACCAGGGAAAGCTTATGGCCACACACTGAACCCAGGCATTGGGGTGTCTGCCATGCCTCCACCTGTACAAGCAAAAAACACACACACAAGAAAGGAGGGGAGGAAGACCGAAAAGCCTACCAGAAAAACAACTATGAATAACACGTGAAGGTACAGAAAAGGTTAGAAACAAGGAGAGCTAGAGAGGTATTAACATTTTAAAGTTGTACACTGTAAACTGCAATTGAGCTCGGAACGCGCTGCTTCCTCTCAGGCAGCAAACAAGATCTGAAGGGAGAAGGGAGACAGGGGCATTATGGGTAAGGGGAGGAGCATGGAGCTTGGAGTCGTAGCTGGAAAAAGTGGCCATGTCGGATCCAATATGGATCCGAGGACCCACAGGTTGAAGAACAAATGAACAGATCTGAAGTATTTAAATTAGGGAAGTTCTTCATGTAATTAGTTCTGATGAAGTTCCACACCAAAGTGGAATGAAAGCACTTAACTTAAAGTTTTGGATCAAGATATTTGTTTTTTCAGTTCCTGTCCACTGAGACTTGGCAGTTTTTGTTATTTTATTTATATATCTACAGACTCTCGTACGTAAAAATTAAAAAACATCAAATTAACATAGGTCTGAATAACACACAAACAAACAAAAAATAATAAGCTTTTTTGCAGGGGTTTAATCCCACACAGCCTTCACATGGTGGGGATGCACCTCAAAAACCACCTACTAATTATAAATACCAACTCTGAGCATCTCTCCTTCTCCACTGAACGCTAACCTCAAAGTACATTCAACTGAATGTGAGGCAATAAATATATATATATATATATATATATATATATATATATATATATATATATATAGAGAGAGAGAGAGAGAGATACATACATATACATACACACATCTATATATAGGTTCATACTAGGCTATCTGCCCTAGGGCATTTATAAGCCTAGCCAGAGTTGTGTGGCTTTCACCACCCCTTAGGTTGAAGAATACTATACCCATTAGTTTGCCGTGCCTCTGTCCAGCAGTGATACAGAGATGATCCCCGGGGTAAACCTACGATCTCCCATCCACTGGTCAAGATTCCTCTTGAACAGAGCCAGCGAGGTGCTCTGTCTCACATGGACCGGGATTCTGTTCCACAGCATAGGGAGTCTCTGGGTGATGAACCTGTCCCTCCAGCACGTCCTATTTATATCCGTGTTGAGGTTTAAGTCTCTTGCTCTTGTGGCTCTGGTGGATTTGGATTTTTGAGGTGGAGCATGTCCATTAATTCCGGGTTGGACATGGCCTTGTATGTCAGGCACAGGTCACCTCTGAGCAGGCGGTATGCGACTGAATAGAGCTGGAGTTTCTTCAGTCGGGCAGCATATGGCATATTTTTGTGCCCTTTATCCTTTTGGTGAGGAACTTTTGGGGTCTTTCCAATTGCTGCAGGTGTCGGGTAAGATACATTCCGAATGGGGCATTGTACTCAATCATTGGTCTGATAAGTGAAGAGTACAGGGGAACAATGACCTCCCTTGATCTGGATGTGATTCCCTTCATAATCAGGTGGGCAATGTAGAAGGTCCTCCTAACCACTTTGGCAATGTGAGTGTCAAAAGAAAGGTTACTGTCAACTTGGGTCGCCAGGTCCCTGATAACCTCTTCTGTGCTTAATGGATTGCCACCTATGTGGTAACTTGGGGTTACCTTGTTTTTACCAAAGGGTATGACTATACATTTTTTGGCGTTTAGCTTAAGGCCATGGCTCTGGCACCAGTTATCCGTTTCTATGAGACCTCTCTGAAGGATATCTGTGTCTGATGGATTTTCAACTATGGCGCCCAGTTTGCAGTCATCTGCAAACTTTCTCAGCCACAATCCTCCTATCTTTGCCTGCACTTCTGAAAAGTAGATGCCGAACAAGAGGGGGCCCAGGACTGAGCCCTGTGGGACAGCGCTTGTGACCGGCTTGGAGTCTGACATGGCACCAGCAACTCTAACCCTGTGGGTTCTGTCCTTGAGCCAGTTTGCAACCCATCTTGTGACATATGGGTTTACATTTAAGCTGGTGAGCTTTTCTATGATACCCGAGTGGGGTATTGTGTCGAAAGCTTTTGCAAGGTCAAGGTAGGCTGTGTGAACTGCCTTACCCTCATCAATGGCCTTGGTGACGGTTTCAAAAAAGTCGACCAAGTTAAAGAGGCATGATCTGCCCTTGACAAAGCCGAATTGGGTAGGATCCAATGTCTGTAGGTCCCCTATGTCTTTATTTATGAGTTCCATTATGATCCTCTCCATAGCTTTGCAGACCAGGCTTGTTAAGCTTATGGGGCGGTAATTACCAGGATCCGTAGAAGCACCGCCTTTGTGGAGTGGGACCACAGTTGCCGTACGCCACTCTTTGGGTACGTATCCTGTGGTAAGGCTAAGATTAAACAGCAGCCTTATGTGTGGGTTTAGTTCCTCATTGAGTTCGTGTAGCACACAGCCGGGACACCATCCGGTCCCATTGATGCTGTGTTTTTAGCTTTAGAGAGAGCAGCTCTCACCTGGGCATTTGAGATGATTGGGAGGCTACACTCTGCTGGGATAGATATTTCTCCTTTTGGGGGGGGGGGGGAGAAATTTTCACTGAACCTGTCTGCCAGTATGTTTGCAATGTCTGTGGGTTCAGTGATTTTTGTATCATTTTGGACTAATTCTGAGCATATCTGGGAGTTTCCACCCAGATTTCTAACATAGCTAAAGAAGGCCTTATGATTGTCTTTTGAGTCCTTGGCGATTTTTCTCTCAAAGTTGGCCTTGGATGATTTTATGAGTGATCGTAGTTTTTACTAGTATTGATCAGAGATGTCTTCCCTTTTAGGGATTTTGCTCTATCTTGTAGTAGCTTTCTCCTCTTGTTGTAAAGTTTGTTTATGGCTGGGGTCCACCAGATCGGGCGCTTGCCTTTGGTGGAAAGGGTCTTGATTTTATTTGGGATTGCTTGATCCATGCAATCCTGGAGGTGCTCGTAGAAAGCATTTGTAAGGGATTCAGCAGCGTGGGTTGTGGTTTCCAATGGCTCAGGGGCCTTGAAGGATACCACACCAGTCTTAAGAAGTGTGAAGTTGGCTTTTGAGAAGTTCTTCACTGTGGTCTTTTTTGTTGGGGGTGGGGGCGGGATGTGGACCTCCAGTGAGATTAGTTTATGGTCTGATCTCACCAATGAGGGATATACTTCCGGTGTGGAGCATTTTGTCCCCATGTTTGTGATGATCAGGTCTAGTATATTTTCACCTCTTGTGGGAATGGTGACAAGTTGTTCCATAAAATTTGTGTTTATGAACTCCAGGAACCTTTGGGCTAGGGTATTGAGGCTTGAGTAATGTTCCCAGTCTATGTTTGGGTAGTTGAAGTCACCCAATATGATGGTGTTTGGAGAGACATTTATACTCTCCAGTGTCTTCAGGAAGGCTGTGTGGGGTTCCTGAGTTTGAGAGGGTGGCCTGTAACATGCTACAAACTGTAGAGCAGTTTTGCCTATGGTTAATTGCACCTGAATGGTCTCTGCTGCTTCGTGAGTTGCCACCAGCCTGGAGGTGTGGGTATCCTTGATGAATATGGATACACCCCCTCCTTTTGTGGTACGGTCTGGGTTTTGGGGCCGGAACGCATGATATGAGGTAAAACCTGATAGTGCCGGGGTGCTCTCAGGAGCCTTGAACCAGGTTTCAGTCACAGCACAGACATCGATGTTCTCCATACTGAGGAGGGCTTTGAGGGCGTGCATCTTGAGATTTAGACTTCTGGCATTGAGCAGCATTACCCTTAGTTTTTTTCCATTATTGTTTTCTAGGGCGGTGGGTTTAGAATTTGAGCCTTGTCTAAAAAAGGCACTATGGGGGTGGCAAGAGCCTTTGCCAATATCCGGAAACCCAGGGGTGACAGGTGCAAGCCGTCCCTTGCGAAGCAGCGTGGCTTGTCAAGCATGTCATTCCAGGCAGACAGACATTGGATCCCCTTAGAATGACACCAGAAATTAAGCCAATTATTAAAACTGATCATTTTGTCTCTGTATTGTGGCATCATTCTTGCTGAAGGTAGGATACTGCTCAGGGTCAGGGTCATACCAGCCTGGGCTACATAATCTGAGAGCTCCTTTATGTCTCTTTTCATGTAGTCCAGGGAGGTACGTCTCAGGTCATTCACACCGGCATGGACAATGACTGAGTCATACTTGTACTTGCTGTGGAGCGAACTGAGTGCTTGTGTTATGTGGCGGATTCTAGCGCCAGACAGGCAGCTCACTGTGACCCTCTCCTTGTTCAGTCTGGTGAGTGGGACGTCAGTGTGTCTGACTATGGAGTCACCTATGACAAGTGTGTCTGGCATTGTGTTTGGCCTCAAGGGCTGTGACTGATTTGCACACTGACTTTGTGATCTATGTGTTGCTTGTGTTATGTCATGAGGTGGCAGTTGTTTGGGTGTCTGCTTTGGAGGCCTCTGCTGTTTTGGTAGATTTTTGATCAGTGCCTCAGAGTATGTCTTTGTGTGTTTATGTGTTTGATTTGTAGTTGTGATAGTTCAATGTGAGTCTGGGTTTATGGTGTGTGTGGTTACCTTCTCCTCCTGTCTGGTTTTGCCAGTCCTGAGTTGAGAGAGCTCAGCCTCCAGTTTGGCTATATAGTTGCATCTCTCACATGTATTTGTGTTTTGTGGAAGGAGGAGAGGGTTGTCTGTGTACATGAGGCAATTGTAACATTGCCTTAATATTCCCAGATTCACCAGATGAGCAGGAGAGGACGCTAGCAACTGACCCTTTGACATGCTAGAAGAAATGAAAAAGTTTGCTGTGTAACTGAGTCAGAAAGGACCTATAGGGAAGTGGGTACTCAAGGGGGTTTTAAGCTAGTGAAGTACTTTGTATAATATGGAAGTGCTTTACCTGACTAAAAAATGCTTTAGGAACAAGTGCTGAGCTTTACAGATAGAGAATAGACTGTTTAGATTACAAGTAGAGCAGTTCTAAGGGAAAAATGAAGAGCAGACTTTACGGAGCCAGAAATAGTTTAACCGGCGCTGCCCGATGGTGCTCTAGTGGCAACTCCGCGCTAAATGCAGAAAAGGCAGTAAGTCAGTAGTACAGGCTAGCACACTTTAGTGGGCAGCCAAACAATTAAATTAAACAGCAAACAAACACTTTTCCACTTGAATTAGACTAATTTCGACTAAAATGTACTTTTAAGTGCAGATAATAAAAAATGCAGTAAATAACTATAAAAACAGTTAAAGCTTGCTCTAGGTAAGCAGTAGAAGGTAAAACAAATACAAAAAAACAGCAGGATACTTAATCAGGAAAGCAGTCGCTTTTTTCAGTTCTCTGTAGCCAGAAAGACTCAACAGGACCACGTGGAGCTGTGTCTGAGCAATATGGCAATACATACATATACATACACGTGTACATTTTAAAACAGAAAAAATTACCCTTTCTAGCACTTCTGCTAGGTGTCTATTCAACCTCTGCTCCCGCTTTCGTATCTTGTCTGCATCCCACTGAAGATCATCTAGTGTTCTTTCCATTGCTAAAACTTTAGAATCTGCAGTCTCCACTCGGTGTTCAAGCTCTGAAAACTTACATAGAGCATAATAAAAAGGGGTTAATGATTCACTTCAATTACATTTTTCAATAGCGTACAGCATCCGTTTTTACTGCTTAACAACCCAGTCTTTACTAGTAGGCCAGGCATCACAGGGTAGGATGGAGAGGCAAACGAGTGATGACCTACCAGCTCATCTCTCTGTGGTGGGGAGGGGGCATGTCCCAATGGTACACATCTTACCACTGACACGGAGGTAGACTGGAAACCTGGCAGGAAGCTCCAATGAAGCTTGGGGGAACTTGACCAGAAGAAGCAGCTGTCAAGAGAGTGGGGCTACCTGAAATTCTAAATCTTCTGCAAAAGCAAAGGGATGCCCCCATGCTGAACCCAATGCACACCCACCCAGCACACCTGCCAATATAGGCATGATGAGGAAAGGTCAGTAGCATATTCAAAAGCATTAATCATTCCAATTTATATAGTTTTTCATCAGTGGCATTTCAAGTATTTTGGCTCCACGTTGTTGCACTCCCATTCTTTACTGCTTCCATCCAATATTACCAAATTGCCAGTATTAGAAGGTACCCGTGGGTTCTGCAGCTCTCGAAATAACCTCCCCCTAACAGAAAGTCCACTGGAAGTTGCTCCTCATAAGGTTCTACAGCAAATGTTATTTTCAAATGAAAAAGGTATCCCACATTGATTTCTTCACTCTATTACTCTGATTCAATAGTCAGAGGCATTATGGACACCAAAACAACAAACCTTCATATGTGTTGCTCTGTACCTGGTACTCAACATTCCTCATTCCATCTCCATTAAGCCACCAAAATGGCACTTGGGGATCACAAAAACTGAACACACATACAAAGCAGTTCTGCAAAATGATTCAAACCTCCTCAATGCCATTTGTTCATCTCTAAAATCAAGATATTTTAGCCTCATCTGTTACTAAAGGTAAAAAAAACCTGCACATCAGAAAATGTGACAGTAAAATTGCAAATAAATTCAAACACAGCAAATGCAAGAATTAAAATATAAAATGAATCACCGGGACATGCCAGCAAAGCATACCTCAAAAACATGACAAAAAACTGTAGACACATAATACTAAATTCCATTATATAACAAAGGTAACTCAGAAACTAATTATAGTGAAAATAAAACAGAAAGCTGCTAAAAAGTAGGTACAAATTCATATGTTTATGCACAACAGGTGCATAAGAAAACTATGGAATGCACTTCAACAAAATGACCACCTAACATACTTAACACTTGTCAATCAATTTGAGTGGGCAAATGAGTTTCAGATACAAGATGAGCATAAAACTGTATAGCCACTGAACAAGATGAGACTTTTCTATGTGCCCTATCAATGTGATCACTTCTTAGTATTAGTACACCTATGAAAAGTTTGGCTTGTTCAATTCTTTCCAAGTGAAAGAGGAGTCTGGAAACCCTAATTTCTGCATTACATAAATGCCATGACAACCATGCAAATAAAAGGAAAAAAGATTAACACACAGGTGTATAAGCCCATGAATAAAACTAGTACCTCTTCTGACATTCTTGCATGTTTTGCTTCCAAGAAATCTGTCATCTGGTGGAGACGCGGATTCTCCCGCTGTAGTACAGCATTTAGCTCATTTACACCCTCTTCTACCTGTGAAGTTTCTGTTCAAAAATAAACAAACAAAACACGTTGGAGACTAATCGTAATGGGCCCAGTGTTTATCAGTAAAATTTAATAACCAAATTAGATTTATTCATGCCATTTCAGTTGACATGACAACCTACCTACCTCATCCTTACCATGATAACGGATATCATGCAAATGAGAATTACAAAGCTTTGACTTAAGCTAGCCAAAAAAATGTTAAAAGAAGGGGTCAATGACTAAGTCACACATTTGTACAAAGCATGCTGTTAACAGAAAATCTAATGAAAATCCTGTGTCATTAAGAAGACCTTATCAAAAATTTCACTTGCTGAATAATTAAAGTGATTTGTTGTAGTGATCTGTTAAGTTTTCTGCTTTTGTTTTACATGAGCTGCAAGAGAAGTACTGAGTTATCTGTTACTGAGGTAGCAGGAGGACTCAGCAAAACCAACCTCAAATGCGTTTCTGAAATCAGCTTGTCAGTGTTTTCTTTTGCAAAGTTTTCACTCTTCTTCCTTGTTTTTTAGTCTGACAGCAACTAAATAAACCATTCTTGATTAAAAAAATATTTTTTATATATTTTTAATTTTTAAGCAACTAAATAAAAAGAATTCTTTGCTTAATTTTTTTTATATTTGTATTTTATTCCTTTTTAGGAGGAAAGAATAAAATAAAAATATAAAAAAAAAAATTTTAGGTAAAGAATGCTTCATGCCATCTTTGAAGGTTGGGTGTCGGGCTGGCAACTCTGCACCATAAAAATCCACTGCCAATCGTTAGCGGACCAGAGTTCCGCTATGCCGACCCCTAACCAGGAAAAGCCTAAAGTTACTTTTTATTTTATTCCTTTTCAGTTTTTAAGTAAAATATATGTCTCTCTGAGTCTGTCACATATCTCAATAAACACAGCAAGAAGGAAACTGGCTAGATAATGGAAAAAACGCAATCAGGAAGATCAGCGTTTTTTCCGCTGCATTGCGAGGAATGTGACAGAATCAGATGAGTTTTCTTTAATTTTACAAAAAGTATATTAATTCAAACTCATTTTGTCATTTTCTCAAGTGAATAACATTTAAAAGTGTCCATGATCATGAGTGTGTGTGTGTGTGTGTGTGTGTGTGTGTGTGTGTGTGTGTGTGTGTGTGTGTGTAAGAAGGCTGCTTGTAAACACTGTTTCCTGTTCTGTCCCTCTGTGGTTCTGTCACATCTTGGTGGATGTGTCCCTTGCCGAGGGGAAGCTTGGCGTTTTTTCCTCTGTCTTGTAAGTGTGACAGAACCACAGAGGGACAGAGCCACAAAGCTAATTTCAATAAAAAACATTTTAATAATAAGGCACCTGGCTATAATGAGCAAGAACTAAAAAAAGTAATTTAAGAAGATTAAGAGATTTCATTCCCCTCTGTGAACTTCCTCAGAACAATAACATGCATAACCTCTAAAACTTGTATTACATCTATTAAAAAAAACATGCAACCTAAATATCAATAAATCTATTCTCTGAAAAACAAAATCTACACAAAAAAAAACATTTAAAATCCAAATTCATAAAACATATAATACTTTAAAAAAGTTATCACACATCTTAGCAGATTGTATATCTATTAATAGCATATGGGTTTTATAATCATTCAATCCTGTGAATTTGGCAGTATTTAATGTCTGCCAATAATATTTCCTAGCCTCTAATCTAGTTTTCCAGTTACCCCATTTTTAAGATTGTGAAACCTTTTCCAACAATAAAAATACAAAATACAATTTTTTTAAATCTTACGTTGTTGTGAATGCTTACATAATGCATTAGTGGTGCAACCTTTATAATAGCATAAACATGTTTGTATATTCTTGTTCTCAAAGCTCATTCTGTCTTGCCTATATAGAAACCAGTACAAGACAGACACGTAGCTAAATAAACCACAGCAACAGTGCCACAGTTGCATTTCCCTTCACAATTCAGCACCCCCGGAAATGAAGAAATCGTAACATCAACACTATTTAAAATAAATAGACTGGGAACATCTTCCACATTTATTCATTCCCTTGGTTACTGTTACGAGGGCTGGAAGTGTTTTTTTTTTTTGCTGTCATAGTCTAACATTAATTTTATAATTTTTCTTTGTTTGTGTACAAATACAGATTCCTTACCAACCTTGTTAATAAAACCTGTTGGACCAAAAACAAATGCCCATTTCTTGGAAATAGCCCCCTTAATATCATTAGTACCTTCTCTGAAGGGAAGTACCATTGCTTTGCTATAACTGACCCCATCCTGTTGACCATTATTTTTTTTCTAAAAAAGTCTTAATGGAATATCATAACAAAGGGGTAAAAATCAGTACTTCTAATCCTGACCTCATTCATCATGTCACAACAATTAGTCAGGGTATCCTCTACTGAACATACTTCCTAATTTCACATATTCCCCTTCAAACTGATCATTCTGTGATATTATATGTGATAATCTTACTGCCTTGTCCCTTCATCAAACCCCTTTTTCCACCGTGGGAGACTACTAGTAAAATACAAATAACTCTTTGAAAAAGTGTCTTGCCTGTGTACATTGGATTCAAATCTGTCTGCAACTGTTTTTAAAAATTTGAACATCCAGAAAGGTAATAGCATCCCTGTTTCAGTAGTAAATTAAAAAAAATTCATAGACCTGTTAATATATTCAAAAAATAAATCATATTCTTCCTTCGTCCCTGCCCATAAAAAAAACATAAATCTGCTACTACAGGTCACCACTTTAAACCAAAAGTGATAACAGTAAATACGACCACAAAAAACAATACTCACTGCCTGCGTCCCAACTTCTCTTCACAGAAACATGATTAAATGTCAATATGCCTCAAATGGTGCACAAACACAGTCAATAATAAATTTATGAAAGTACTTCACTTCAACAGTATTCAGCTTTCTCTATCTAGTCTATTCATTTACCTTTGTTTACTGGCAAAGTCTGACAGGGCAACCCCCCCCCCCCTTTCAGCGAAGTCCAAGGTGAAAAGCTCCGCATTATATACATTTAAATGAGCTGTGTTTAAAAATATACTACAAAAACAGGGATCACCATGTTGCATACACTATACAGTAACTGCAGCAAGTTAAGCTCAGAACTATTTATAGCATGTAAAACATTCAGCACACAGACAGCAACTCATACATATTAATAGAGCATTCAGCATTATTTTACAGTGTATGTACATACTCTTCATTGCAATAGCAGCACATAGCAGGTAAGACATATGTATTATTTTTTCCAAAGAGTTGCAGTCAATGGAGACTCATTAACAGTCACCAAAGTCACCAGAGACCCCCCCCGAGGATACAATATACTCAGGCATGACAGACAAGTGTGCAGATGGTGTAGCAATCATCCATTACAATTCCCCAACCATTACCTCACTTCCGCAGGAAATACCCACATTTAATAATGCTGAGCTACTAACACTCCTAAAAATCAACAGGAAACCTATGGAACAAGCAAATACCAGTAAAGTGGTGCAGGCAAACTGTTCCTCCAAAATTAGAAATACAGTGTAGAGGCAAAAAAGGAGGCTCCAGACCACGGCTACTAAAAACATAAAAGTTTTAATCCAAAGTGAGCGCTTTCGTAGCTCAAGGCTACTTCATCAGACGATGTCTGATGTAGCCTTGAGCTACGAAAGCGCTCACTTTGGATTAAAACATGAAAACTATATATTTAACAGCCATGTATATACCACCAGGGAATGACACTGATACTGCTGAAAGCATCCTGTATTGGACATTCCAAGTTAACCATGAAACTAACGCTTGGAGACTTAGACTGGCAACTCAAATTCCACTACCTTCACTGAATCCACAAACTTGTGCAACTTCAGACAATTAATATCCACACCTACTAACATCAGTAAATCTTCAGGGAGGCACTCAACATTAGATTGGATTCTTACAAACAAACTGACAAAAGTAGACTGCCTCTCAGCATAAGTGACCACATACCAACATATGCTATTAGAAATCACAACCTAGATCAAATATAAAATACAACCAATTTCAGCAAAGATATTTTCAATGAAACATTAAAAAAATAACTAGAATGTACTTAGAACAATGCTACTAGACAATGCTGTAGAACACTTTAGTAATGTATTCTTCAGACCTTAAATAATCTAGTACCACTATGTAATAAAAGAGCCAAGTCCAACCCTGCACCATGACTGACAAAGGAAACAAAAAAATCATGACAAAAAGGGATAAAGCCTGGAAAAATTGGTATAAAAATAGAACTCAAAATATCCTCCAGTAATTTAAACATCTTAGAAACCTTGCAAAACTTCTTGTCAAACAGTATTAGCAAACATAGTATAGCAACCTACAAGACATAGAAACAACCCAATACTTTTTTGGTCATCACTAAATGAACTCCACCCTGGCAAGACCACTTATCCCTCTCCAAAAACAGATATGACAGACTATCCCCACACAGTTTAATTCCTACTTTATACAATCAGTATTATCTCTCAGACACCAACACATCTGTCCCCCCTCACTGTACCCCTGTCCAATCAAAACCACCCACAGCTCAATTTTCATCCAGTACCTACCTTGCCTGTAAGGAAATCGCTCTTTAAACTAAAAACTACTCCTGTAGCTGTAAGACCAACTACCATCAGGCTACCTAAAAATGGCTGCATAAGTCATAGCCTTCCCTGTGTCCATACTAATTAATAGGTCCACAGCAGAAAGATCCATTCCATCCCTGTGGAAAAATTCTGACATCATACCACTGCACAAAGGTGGCACATCTACAAAGTTTGCTAATTGCAGACCAATAGTGATTCTCTCCCCCTCTCCAAAATATTGCAGAAATGCATCTATATACAGCTGATGCAATACCTAACCACAAATAACCTGCTCCCAGAAACACAACAAGGCTTTAGGTCCCAACACAGCATGACTACTGCTCTACTATATTACCAATATAAAAACTAACATGGAAACAATGGCCTGTTTGTGTCCACCATGTTCTTAGTCTTGTCAAAGGCATTGGATACAGTCTTGCACCAGCAACTGCTCATTGGACTCTCCTCAATAGGACTTTCACATAACTCTTTGCTGTAGTTCCTTAGTTACCTATCTGGAAGGCAACAAACCTACTCATCCTTTCAACCAGTTACTACAGGTCTCCCTCATGGTTCTGCCCTGTGTCCTCCACTATACAATAAATTTAGGAATGATCTCCACACCTCCACTCACCATGATAGCTTAGTTCAGTATGCAGATGACTCAACATTAATATGTGCGGCCTCAACAATAAATAAGCTCCAATACATTACCCAAAAAACTTTATCCTCTGCAGAAACCAGTCTCAAAGAATCATACCTCTCACTCAAACCCAAGAAAACTAAGTTAATGCTTTTCATCTCAAAATGTTGCCAACAATCAAAAGCAATCTTTTACCATAAAGTCAGCAAATACTGTCAATGAAACAAACTTACTGCAAACTTCTAGGTACTATAATAGATGACAGTCTCAAATATGACCACCATATACTGCACACCATTAAATCTAGACACCAGAAACTAGGCTCCCTTTATAGGATCAACGGATTTCTTACAGATACTGCAAGAAAGATTCTAGTCACCACATTCTTACTGCCGACCCTCTTATACCACTCTCTTATCCTAACAAACAAATACTCAAAGAAATTTGCCTCCTGCTTAGGGTTGCCACCTTTTCAAATGGCCAAAGTGGGACATGTTTGGTACAGACATCAGATTTTACAGGCCGACACATACCCACGGTCAGTACAAAGGTTAGAACTTAACTTTTTTGCCTAAATAAAAGCATATTCTTGTAGCATTTTAGTTGCTTATTCTGTTTCTTATAACATTTAGGTATTTTAGATGCAGAAAAGTACAGTTTTGTACCTACCATAAATGTAGATGTTAGAGTGCTCATACAGCTGCAGTCATAACAGATGGGTTATCCTGCCGCCAGGCGGGTCCTTGGTCGGCCGAATTCCAAAGTCTAGGTCCGGCGTCAGTTGTTGTCGCTTCTTCCCTGACGCCAGTGCGGCAGGGGTATAAAAGAGCCAGCCGATGCCATCTTCTTCAGTTTTTCTTGCCCCAGATGTCAGGTGCCCCCAGAAGGAAGGCAAATCATAAACTTATGTAATCATGCAATACAGAATAATCAAAAAAACAGTAGTTTGCAAGCAAATACACCATAAAAGAATACCCCAAATAAGTTGTATGAGAAGGTGTTTGCCATTAGGCCTGTCCTACGAGGGGATGGAGGGAGGGAAACCTGGACTGCAGCTGTATGAGCACTCTAACATCTACATTTATGGTAGGTACAAAACTGTACTATGTTCATCGTGCATACAGCTGCAGTCATAACAGATGGGTAGAATCCCAAAGCTAAGTAGGGGTGGCAGGCACTAAGTGGAGCTAGGAGGAGCAAGGATGCCCTGCAAGACAGCTGTGGCAAATCCCGCTCTAGATTTTGAGTAAAGTGGAAGGTGATAGTGTTTGGAGAAAGTGTGCACTGATAACGTAGTTTTCTGTGAATGTCCAAGGAATGCAGTAGTCTTTCCCCTTTGTTTTGTGGGTTAGGGTAAAAGGTAGGTAAGTGGATAGTCTGATTCAAGGCTACACTGGATACTACCTTTGGCATAAAGGTAGGGTTGGTTCGTAAGGAAACGCTGTCCTGATGGAAAATGATGAAAGGTTGCACAGCCATGAGGGCCTGTAGTTCTGAAACCCTGTGTGCTGAGGTGATAGCCAGAAGGAAGGCTGTTTTCCATGACAAATATTGTAGTTTTGTTGAAGCAGCTGACTCAAATGGAGGAAGGGTCAGTTTTTCCAATATGAAGTTGAGGTCCCAAGCAGGGACTGGTGGTTTCCTTGGGAGTTTTATATTCTTAGCCCCTCTGAGGAACTGTCTTAAGAGAGGATGAGAGAATAAAGGAGGATCTGTGTTATATTGTGCAGAAATGGCTGAAGCATGGATTTTGATGGAAGAGAAGGAAAGTCCACTGTTTAACATCTCAGCTAGGTACTGTAATATTTGAGGTAAATTTATTACCCAAGGATTCTGGCCCTTTTTCTGATTCCAGGCACAAAACCGCTTCCATTTGGCAGAGTAGGCTTTTCTAGTAGAAGGTCTTCTGGCCTCCAAGATGACATCCTGCACCTCCTTGGAGAGGAGGGTCTGTTGGGAAATCAAGGGATTCTCCATGCGGCTAGATTTAGGGTTTTGAGCTGGCTGTGAAGAGTTTTGAAGTTGTGCTGGGACAACAGAAGAGGCACTAGAGGTAGGATCCATGGTGGGGAATGCGTCAGGCTCTTCAGGAGTGGATACCAGTGCTGTCTTGGCCAGTCTGGATCAATGAGAATCATTTTCGGCCTCGCTGCTCTGGCTTTTAATAGAACTTTAGGCAGCAGAGGGAGAGGCGGAAAGGCATAGACTGTCAGTGTTGTCCAAATGAAAGAAAGTGCGTCCACTTTCCAGGCCTGTGGATAGGTCCTTGAGCAAAATTTTTTCAGCTGGTAATTTCTGTGGGTAGCAAAGAGATCTATGTCTGGCTGTCCCCATGGCTGAGTTATCTTTGCGAAAACTTGAGGATGCAACTTCCATTCGTGTGGGTCTGTCATATTTCTGCTTAGGCTGTCCGCCAGTGTGTTTTCCTTCCCTGGCAAGAATTGTGCCTGACGTTGGATTTGCAATTCCAGAGCTGTGCTCCAAAGGGTCATGGCTAGTCTGCACAGGGGGTATGAATGAGTTCCCCCCTGTTTATGTACCACATCACTGTGGTGTTGTCTGTCCTTATCAATTGCTGGCCTGGATGCAGTAGGTCTTTGAAGGCCATAATAGCATTTTGCACTGCTACCATTTCCTTTTGGTTGATGTGTAGGTGCTTCTCTTTTTGGGACCATTTTCCCTGAATGCACTGATCTGTCATGTGTGCCCCCCAGGCGTAGTCCGAGGCGTCTGTTGTGATGACTTGATTTGCTTGAGGTATGCAGAAAGGGAGACCTATGTTTCTTTGGCATGCTTGAGCCCACCACAGAAATCCCTTTTAAAGACATGGAACGAGTGGTATAATTGTTTCCAAACTGTGGCTGTGTTGAGACCATACGTTTTTTAGGTACCATTGAAGTTTCCTCATATGCAGGTTTGCACATGGGATCAGCAGGATGCAAGATGCCATGAATCCCAGAGCCTGCAGGACTTTCCTTGCAGTCAGCCTGGTGAAGGTTGCCATTTTGCTGAAGTATTGAGATAGTTGCCCTTGTTTGCCTGGCGTGAGGTAGGCCATCTGGGTGTTTGTATTAAGCTGGCACCCAGGAAAATTATTGTTTGAGAGGGTATTAGTTTTGATTTCTTTTTGTTGACTGTGTATCCCAGAAAGTTCAACAGTTTTATTACAAACGCCACGTGTTTCAGAAGTATGTCCTTTCTGTCCGCTTGGATCAGGCAGTCGTCCAGATATGGGTATATTTGTATTCCTTGAAGTCTGCAGAAGGCAGTTACTGATGCCAGGCATTTCGTAAACACTCTGGGTGCAGTAGATAAGCCAAAGGGCAATGCAGAAAATTGATAATGGTTTGAACCTGCAAGAAATCTGAGGTATCTTCTGCAATCTTGTCTGATAGGGACATGCAGGTATGCCTCCTTGAGGTCCAATGTTACCAGCCAAGACACCTTGCCCAGCATGGGAAGAAGCTGCTGCAATGTGAGCATCTTGAATTTTGGTACCTGTAAATATGTGTTTAGGATGGATAGGTCTAAAATAGGTCTCCAATCTTTGTCTTTCCTTGGTACCAGGAATAGTCTGGAATAAAACCCTTGACCTTGTTCTTTTGCAGGTACCTCTTGAATAGCTTTCATGTCCATGAGAGCTGAAATTTGTTTTTGTGCCTCTGCCCTTTGATTTTGTGGCAGGTTTGGCATGCCTCTCATTTTTGGAAGGGTGTGAAAGTGGAATCTGTAGCCTCTGTCTATAATGTCCAGGATCCATTTGTCTTTTGTGACAATATGCCAATTTTTTGAGAATAATGCCAGTTTTCCGCCTAAAGGTGCTGCCATTAAAGCTTTGCTTGGCAGGTAAAGGGGAAAGTCATTGTGTCTGCTTTCTGAATGACTGTGATCTATCTTCTCCACCTCTTGGGGTTGGTGCTTGCCATTGTCTCGCTCTGAATGATCCTTGATATTGCCCTCTACCCCTCGGGCGCCTGTATCTGCCTCTGAGGTTTGTCCGTGGCTGGAAAGGACCAATTTTTTGAAGGCCAGTTTCTGCTGAAACGTGGAGGTTGTACCTGCAGGAAATCTTTCACTGTTTGTATTGATCTCGCCTTTTCCTCCATTTTCTTTAGTACCTCCTCAGCTTTAACACCAAACAATACATCTTTTTGAAGAGGTGCATCTAGTGATCTGGTAAGGCTTGTTCTTTGAGCCAAGCATGTCTACGTATGACAGACCCTGTAACAGCAGCTCTATATGAGGCCTCTAAAGCATCAAAACCACACTGCAAGGTATGTTTACCCACTTGCTCTGCACTATGCAACAAATCCTGAAACTCTTAAACCTGGTTGCTCAGGTTGTGTCATTTTGCTTTTCAACTGAGATAATAAAAACTGTTGATACTTTAACATATGGAACTGACAGTTTTAATGCCCTCATGGTTAAAGTGGCCGACGTATACACCTTTTTCCCCCACCTTTCTAAAGCTCTGGAATCTCTCTCTGAAGGTAATGGGTTTTTAACAGTAGAGGCCTTAACTCCCTTGGGACCTTGTGAAATAGTTTCTGGGTCAGCAGTATGGCTTTTGTATAGGAACTGGTGTGAATCAGGAACCCGGTAATACCTGTCTGGTTTAACAGGAGCTGGAGGTAAAGAATCTGGGTTGAGGCTGGCTTCTGTGTACACATCATCTAATATATCTAAGACAGGAGGGATAGCCAGAGGCCTAGGCTGGGGGAGCAAGAGAAAATCCCTGAGCCTTTTCTTGCAATCTGAGTAATCTTGGCCTTCCCAGTGAAAGTGTTCCCTCAAAGTATGTAGGGTTTCCCCAAAAGAGTAGTCCTCAGGGGGGAGTCAGAGTCTTCAAACGGAGAATATGTATATTCCTGTTCCTCAGAATGTTCAGAGGTAATAGAGGCTTGATCTGAGGAAGGGCAGTCTTCCTCTAATCTGGGCCTTTTGTCCGAGGGGGGTTGAGAACCCCTGATAAGAGTAATCAAATCCTCAGCCATTTTGAGCATTTGTTTTTTAGGCATGGGGCCTTGAGAGGGGGTCTGTGGTCCTTGTTTTTTAGTTTTCATGGCTGCTTTAGATTTTGTGAAATCCTTAATAGAGAAGGAGGAAGGCCTGAAGACACCTTGAGAAATGGCAGGCCTGTCTAAACTCTGAGTTTCCCCACCAAGAGTGGCGTCGGTATCTGTAGTCGGAATGGGGGCCGAGGAGCCTGCGACCTCGGGCACAGAAGACACCGGTAATGAAGTGTCATCGGTACTCAGGGGCTGCGTAGGCGCCCTGCTGGGAACCGGAGAACCGGTAGTCGGCCTTAGCGTGGTGTCAGTAGAAGTCGCGGTCCTCGTATGTCGGTCCTCATCTTTGCGTCTTTTACTCAAAACTGGAGTAGGAGTATCCGACGACATAATATAATTAAATTTTTTACCAAAATAGTGATGGGCGAACTCTGCCCGATGCTTAATAGTGCGTTTGTTGAATCTAGCACAAAAACGGCAGGCCGAGACGTCGTGGTCTGGGCCTAAGCAAGGAATACAGAAAGAGTGGAAATCCTTATGCGGTATTTGCTTCCCACATGAAATGCAATTATTAACTTTGTCGGACATCAGTCTGAGGCAAGAAAAGTTTCCCCAATGGGGTACTTAGCTTTCAAGAAGACTTCGGCTGAAATATTTTCGTAAATCTCAGGAGCTGGCCGACCGGCACTTGCGAACTGCTTCTGCTTCAGGCACCGCGCGGCAAGAAAGACTGAAGAAGATGGCGTCGGCTGGCTCTTTTATACCCCTGCCGCACTGATGTCAGGGAAAAAGTGACAACCGACGCCGGACCTAGACTTTGGAATTCGGCCGACCGAGGACCCACCTGACGGCAGGATAATCCATCTGTTATGACTGCAGCTGTATGCACGATGAACATCTGTTTAATGCAACTATTACATAAAATATGGGAAATAATGTTGTCCTAAAATCTCAGGACATTTGCCATTTTTACAATTTTTTGTAATGACACAACTGCCCAAAGAGGGACTGTCCCTCGCAAAGTGGGACAGGTGGTAACCCTACTCCTGCTACAATAAAATAGCTAAATTTGCCGCCAGTCTCCCTCATAGAACCTACCACTGTCTTAGCTTAAAGCAATTAAACTGACTTGAACTGCACAAATGTCCAACATTTATTCTATTTATTTTATATATATATATATATATATATATATATATATATATATATATATATATATATTCTACAACATCTATTCACAACTAACTACAGCACACAAACTCATTAGTCATCCAGAAAAATGCACTGCACTGGAAAACTTACTACTACCCTACTGTCCAGCATGAGACCTCCATTCTAGTAACAAATTATTATTATTTATAAATAATTTAAATAATGTTGCAGGAGACTTGCTCTACTCCCAATGTACCGATAAACGCGAACAGTATCTCCATGAAAATAAAACTCTGCGACAAACTCTGTAGTTTTAAACCACTGCTTAAAAACTTTTTAACCAGTCCTGTGCATGCTTACTACAAGGTTAAAACTTAGTGTTCACGGTACAATACTCTCCAAATACTCTCTTTAAACACAACATTCTAAACCTCTTATTGAAATAAGACAATTTTTATACATAAATGCTGCCTGTTCAATCCACTAAGTTGCACATGTGGTTTTCTCTTTAGTAACTTTCATACATTCTAAGATTTTACAGAAGTGGATGTGACATGTCCACTCTGGACCAGTAATCAAGGAGCCTGAATCCTCACCACTGCCACTGGAGAGAGACGTTCACTTGGAGCAAAAATGGATACACCCAGTATGTTCCAGATGCAGCTCTCTGCATAAAGCACAATTTAAGAGCACACAGTCTGGGGTCTGGGTTTCTTATCCAAGTCCCCAGTAAGATTCCTCACTGGCACAGCTATAGAGATGAGACCTCAACTAAGTGTCCAAGCAAAGTTCTTTACCCCACTCTCTGTGAAACTGGTGCTTTTCTGCCCCAGCTCCAAGTAGCTGACACACACAACTGGGAAAGGCTGGCACAGATTTACTAGCCATACCCCCTTCTGCCCAGATAAGGCAATTACAATGCCACCAGCCACCCAAAAGTCAGCTACTTTAGGGCTCTTGCAAGGGTACTCAATTATACTGAGTGAAATTAATATTAATGCAAATGGTAATGTTGACCAAACAGCCAGGCTTTCAGGAATGGCCACAGTGTCACCATTAGATACAAGTACTCTCAAACGTTAAAATATTATCTAAAGGACCAGCCACAATGAAAAGTTTACATATATTAAATAAAAGACCATGAAATGCTAAATATCTGTTTATAATAAACCAGAGTTTCAATCACAGGAAATATTAAAAATAACACAGGTAGACAGGGGCATATACTTACAAAAGAAACAATACTTAACTGATTTCACTATATTTTCCTGACTGATCTAAATAATTATTACTCTGTTACTTACTAGAGCAAAGCAAGATGAAGTAGGTGAGCGATCCTACTTTGTCAGGTTACAACAGACTACCATGAGACTTCAATCTCACCTAGTATTAAAATATCATTTTTAGTGATGGATTACAAAATATCATCACATACATGTGGTCATCTGACTTTCTGGTTCCCATGCAACCCCTCTCACTGCTAGAAACTGCCAGGATTTAGTATCTATGTGTCAAAAGTACACACACACACACACACACACACACACACACACACACACACACACAGCCTTGCTAAGATCTGCTGCAGCTACTGGAAGTCAAAAAACCATAAAACACTTCCACTCTTCCTGCAGGAGCTAATAAATCATACTTCCTGACACTGCATCCCTGCTTCATTCAAAACTGTGGGATAACATCTTTATGACCTAGGCCCAGTAATTTAATTTCTTACTACTTTTCAAAGTCAGGTGGATTGATATTAACCTCTTCACTTACAGTATCCTCTGTTAACATATATACACACATCAGTTACAATGGTACATGTATATTTCTTTTTCTGTCCAGCAGGGCACAGTATTTGTACATTTTTAACACAAGCACCTTTACAAATAAATCTTTCAACACAAGCATCTGTATAAATTAGTTTAATATACAAATGACATAAAATTCTTTAAACAATTTCAGTTAGCTGTGCTGGCATATGTTACACATCCACTTCCCTACTTCTCCTGGCATAGCTGGCAATCTCTCACATTGGCACAAATGTAACTACTGCTTTTGTATAGTTGTAAGTAGAAATGCAAGTACTCTGTCTGACTGGAACTTAGTATAATGCAATGTAAGCAAATGGAGTATTCTCCCCGGGCCTCTGCTGAAAATGGGTATAGCTCAGTCATACTTTCTCAGTAAACAAAGACAAAAAATAAATAAATATGCAGCAGATAGTAAAGAGTGAGAATTTTGTGATATCTGTTTGACTTAACTGCATGAGGTGGGGAAATTGGTAAAGGGGGTGGCACAAGGGCATTGTTTCACTGGGATTTTAGATATACTTTCATTGTGATTGAACACTGGAGATTCAGAATATGAAGAGGCCTTGGTAATGAGTTGCTACAAGTGCAGGATGACCAGTATATCTTCTAAACTATAGATAAGATGAGATGAGATATTTTTGATATCGCCTGGGATCAAGTTCAGTTAAGTTCCCATTATAATTTTTAGATTTCTAAATAAGTACTAGGTGCTTTCATAGTGAGCACAGCTCCATTTTTGACTATTCCAAGGCAAATCTACTCCAGCTACCTGATAAAATTCAAATGCCCTCCATACTTAGATGACCGTTTCACATATACAATGCAATTTTCATGAATACATTTTACACCAACATCTATGCTAGAATTGAGCTCTCTGTCTTCATAACACAAACTGCCACATTTAAGAACAAACTCAATTGACACAACCCAAGTAGCAATAATCTGCATTACAGGAAGAAGAAACTCCTAGCCTGTAAAGACAAACTTAACTCATCAGCTCAAGAACAGCTCAAAATAAACTTAGAAACAAAATGAAATCCTGCAACAAAAGTATGGATTACAAATCACCTCCCATGTTAAACTGGAACCTAAGAAAATAATAACCAGCAATGCTCTGAGTTTATACAAAATAATTCAAATTCAACTCCTTGAAGACATATTTCCAACATGACAGCAGATAAATTCAGCTCAAACTTTAATCCTTCCCAAATTACTATGTCTATTGTCTATGCTAACCCTCCCCCCCCCAATCACCTCCAAAGAAAGTCCTAGACATTCTCTCCAAGGCTAAAACACTAGCTCCATCGGCTCTGACAACGTGCCAGGTTGTCTTTGACAACACCAAATGCTGACTGACTGACTCCTTATTACCTCTATCCAATCTAAACCTTTCCACTGGATTCACTCCAAAAGCAAGGAGAAAGTACACTTGTGTATTCTTACCATAAATGTAGATGTTGAGTGCATTCACTGTTACATTAACTACCAAATAGGTTATTCTCACTGTTGTAGCAATTAACTGGCCCAAGTACCAGAGATATAACGCCTTGGTTGTTAAGTTAATACAGTGCCATCTTACATGTCTTTCTTGCCCATGCAAAAAGGATGCCCCCCCCCCCCTCCAGGCCTGAAAGGTCCCCAATGCGCAAGGAACCCTAAAGACTTAATGAGAAGGAGAGAGAGGAAAGGTCTGTGGAAAGACAGGAAAATGAGTGCCCACCCCAACCTTACAAGGGAGTGAGGGAGGGAAGATGTACTGCAACAGTGAAGAGACACACAGACCTCTACATTTATAGTAAGTATACACAACTGTTCTATGTTCACTGTGGTTTACTGTTGCAGTAATTACAAAATGGGAGGATTTCCAAACTGAGAAGGGACAGGCTGGAAGGAAAGTGATTTAAGCAGGGGCTAGAATACAGAAGCAAATTCAGCCCTGTACTTGGAGAAAAACAGGAATATAGTAATGTTTGGTGAAAATGTGAACAGAGGACAAAGGCAGCCTGTACAATTTACCTGTTGGGAAACCCCTCTAAGAAATGTTCTAGTGGTGGCAGTAGCCATGGTGGAATTTAATCTGATATGTAATGGAATTTGCTTTCTATGATGTTGGTAGCAAAAAGCAATACAGCAAGAAATGCAGTTAGAAATGCTTGGTTTGCCCACAGGATTTCCTATTTTGTTACTAGTGAAAGCTACAAAAAAGGGGTTCTTATCACTTCATTGAAACTTCAGTAGTTCGAACACCATATGTTCGAACTTGGAAGTTCGAAAATTGATTATCGCGAAGCCGCGGAACACCGAATTCTTTCCCAGGGAAAGAATTTGGTGGGCCGTTACTGCAGCTTCGCTATTCCCTCCACTGTGGTGCGAAGGTTAAGGACTGGGTTAAGGTAAGTGTGCGAACAGACCGGGTTAAGGTGAGTGTGCGACAGTTAGGGACGGTGGGGTTAGAGCGGGTAAGGTAAGTGCGTGATAGTTATGAACCTTAGGGTTAGGGAGCGGGTAAGGTGAGTGTGCGATAGTTACGGACGTTAGGGTTGGGTTAAGGTAACTGGATAGACAGTAGTGTATGTACAGTTTAGTGTAGGGTTATATGTAGGGTTTTGTGAAGTGTGTGGATTATTTATTTTGGTGTGCATGTGTTGTGTTTTTTTCTTGGAACAGCGATTTTTTTTTTCCCCTGGGAAAAAAAATTGCTGTTCTAAGCCTTCGATGGTTTTGCACTTCGAGGCTAGAAGTTTGAATAAATGGTGTTCAAACTTCTGCCGTTTCGTCAAAGTGATATAGACCCACAAAAAAGTTGGTTGAACTTTCTAAATGTGCTGGTTCTGTCCAGGCATAGCTCAAAACTGTCTAGATTTTTGCCTCATATTTTTGGTCTGTTCCTCAGAAAATTAGTGGTTTTCTGACAAAATCAGTGAGGATAGAAGTCAGTAAATGACATACATTTGCATTTCAGACTTTATATCTTTCAGAGAAATGTATGCTAACAAATCATGTTATTCTAGCAACTTTCCAAGTTTTTAAAGGCAATATATTTGAAATCTGTACCTATTTTAATACCTTTGACCCCCCCCCCCATTATTTTAGGCCTTGTCCAGATTTCTAGAGCAAACAGGTTGACAGGTATGTGTCCAGGTAATATTAGAGCTGTCTGTGAATACTGAGTGAATGCAAGATAAATTTTCCTTTATTTTGAGGATGAGAGATGAATGCAGGGAGTTAAGTGGACTGATTTAAAGTAAGTTCAGAAACCACCCTTGGCAAGAACGAGGAATTAGTCCTGAAACTCTGTTCTGGTGAAAAATAAGGAAGGGTTTAGTATACATGACAGCTTGTAATTGTAAAACCCATCTAGAAGTGCTAGCCACTCAAAAGGCTGTTTTCCAAGAGAGAAAGCTAATGTCAACAGTAGCAGCAGGTTTGAATGGAGGTAGGGTAAGCTTCTTCCCGCACAAAATTGAGATCCCAACAAGGAGAAGGATCTCTTCTAGGAGGCCTCAGGTGAATAATATCCTAAAGGAACTGCTTCATAAGGGGTTGAGAGAAAGGCTGCTGCATAGGAAAGCAGGCTGAGATGGCTAAAGACTGATAATGAGTATCAGAACAGATTTGAATAAATGTGAAAGGCAGGTAAAAACATGGTCAAAGTGATATTCTGTTCCTGGCAATAAATTGAAAACCTTTTTCAATTTTGAAATGATTTTCTGGTATTAAGTTTCTTACTTCTTTTAGATGCCTAGAGGTGGCCTTGGGAAACAAATTGTTAATTAACCAAGCTGTCAGCCTCAAGGTTCTGAGACTGGGGTGTATGATGGAACCCTTATTTTGAGTTAGAAGGTACACTTGAGACAGCAATTATGATTTTTCCCTGTTCAGGCTGTGTAGGAACCAATGTTGCTTCGGCCAAAAGGGTGCGATCAATATCAGCTTTGGCCCTTCCTCCCCAGTTTTTAATACCCCGGGGATGAAAGGGATAGGCAGGAATGCATAAAGAAACAGACATGTCCATGGATAGGAGAAAGTTTCATCCTCCAGGCCTCTGGATGTTTGGCTACCAAGCAGAATCTTTGGAGTCAATTGTTTTGATCTGAAGTATATCTTTATCAGCAGAGTCCTGGTTTTCCATTTTTCCTTGAAGGCTAGGATCCCCTTGAGAACAACCATCACTTTTTAGGTTTATGTGATTTTTTTTTTTTATTTAGCTCCCATTTCCTTTGAGCTTGGAATGTGCTCCACAAGCCAAGTCTGAAGATTCTGTGGTGAGGGTCTGATTTGGGTGAAGGATCCTGAATGGTGCCCCTAGGTTTTGATAGCAACCAGAGTTCCACCACTTAGTTTCCCTTCTCAGACAGTGTTGGAGTGGACTTTTCTGTCTGAGAGATTGGCTGTGTTGATTCCAAACATTTTTAAATACCATTAATTCTTTCTCCTGTGAAGACTGGCTTGTAGGATCATTGGGATACATGAGGACATGTATACTGGAATTACTCTGATGGCAAAAGAGAGATTGGAAGCAGTTTGTCAGAATGGTAACCTTTTCTTCTGGCAGAAAGGTCCTTTGAAGGTCTGTGTCCAGCAAGGCCCCCAGAAAGATTAGCCCTCAAGAAGACAGAGGGATTAGACTTCTTTATGTTTAGGGTACAACTTAGGGAGAAGAAAATGGTCAATGTTTGGTGCAGGGTGGAGAGAAGCTCCTCCACAGAATCTCCTTGGATCACGCAGTCATATAGGTAAGGGCAGATCTGAATGCCTTTGTTCCTGCAGTGTGCTACAACTGGAGCCAGATATTTGGTGAATAATCTGGGTGCAATAGAGAAGCCAAATGATAAAGAAGAGAATCAATACCTATTTCCATCGGCTCTGAAACATATATGCCTCCTATCAGACTTTACAAAGGGAATATGAAGGTAAGCATCTTTAGGATCAAAGTGACAATGTAGGTCAAAAGAGCAAGCACAGACAAAAACTTTCATAATGACAGCATTCTGAACTTTGGAACCAGGAGAAATCTGTTTAGTCTTCACAAAACTATTACGAGTCTCCTGGTTCTCTCCTTTCCTGGAACAAGGAAAAGTCTTGAGTAGCACCCCTCTCCCCTTTCTTGGAAAGGCACCTCTTCTTTGGAGCCTTGCTATAAACCACAGATTTGCTTGGATCAGTGCTTCTTTTCTTTGGTTTGGAGGAACAGTAGGAATGTCTGCAAGCTTTGAGAGACGTGGAAGAAAGTCTGTAATCTTTGAAAATGCTCAACACCCTCATCTTGGGTAATTTTGGTCCATTCATTGAAAGAGAGATAACCTTCTTAGCTTTGAAGGGATTGGCAGGTGTGGAAGTAGGGGAGATGGAGGTTGGATGGTACCTGGAGGGTGGGGTAGGGAGGGAACTAGCTGGGTCATGGTTTTTCTCTGCTTGGCTCTTTTGGCCAGGATTCACTAGGCCAATTAGTAGTTTCTGATATGTTGCCTCAGTGTTTGATCCCTTCTGACCACTTTCACTTTGCCTATGCTGAGAGAGAAGAAAGGATGAGGACTTTGTGGGATAGTTTCTTCTAAACCTGGGTGTCAACCTGCAGAAAGTCCCTGAATGTCTTCACAGATTTAGCCTTCTCAATTTTTTAAACAACCTTAGCCTTGGCTCCAAACGAAACTGACTTAACATGGTATGGGACAAATTGTTGCCTTAACCTGGCATGTGAGCAGGAAGACCCTGAGGCAGCCACCCTGCTTGATGCTTCTACAGCAAAACATTACAAAACAAGTAATATTTTGCATTTTGAGACAGGAATTGCTAGACATATCCAATCCCTGGACACAGTTCCTTCTACTCCCTCTAGCTTTTCTTTCATACTGGCCAGCAGTGTTCCCTGGTATTTAACCATATGGAACTGGCAACCAAAAGCTCTCATAGTCAGGGTGGCAGAAATATAAACTTTTTTTGCCAAAAAGATCTAGGGTTCTTTCCTCCTCTCACAATGAGTTCTGGAAGTGCTACCTTTAGCTCCCATAGGACCATGAGTCACCAGTTCAAGGACAGCAGCAGAATTCCTAACATATGTTTGTGGGAATCCAGGACCATATAGAAATGGTCTGGCTACCTAGGGGCATATAGTTGGGAGTCAGGCTGCAGGGATGAGACCAAAATAACATCATCCATTACTTCCAGAACTGGAGGAATGGCCAAAGGTTTGTGCTCATAGAAATACAGAAATTCTCTAACCCGCTTCTTAGACAGAGTAATCCTAAGCTTCCCAATACAGATACTCCCTTATTTTATGGAGTGTTTGTCCAAATGTGAAGTCCTCAGGTGGTGAGACTCAGGCTAAGATGTCCTCGGAGTAAGAATACGCACATGAACCTGTGGACAACTGGTCTACATAAGTCAACTAATCCTAGTCTGAATCCTAAGTGGATTGCTGGAGGGAGGGTCACTCTTTCCTTTCCCAGAAACAGATTCTGCAGGAGCAGAATGTCTAGTAGGACTACACTGTCCGGAAGCTACAATACGAAAGTAAATATTCAGCCACTCTTAGTATGTCCTAGCAAAAGGCCTGTTAATGTTATGAGCCTGAAAGCATACGCTGAGGCATGCCAGAAAGAATCCTTTTTGGTTTGGCCTTGGTCCTGGGTATAGAGTAGGAGGCATTGTGGCCAAGCTGCTGGTAGGTAGCCATGGCCTGCTCAGTCGACAACCCCTCAGAGGTTTTGGGGATTCTGCCCTACCTATCTGAAACCCTAGCAATAGGAGCTGGAAACTGAAACCTGCAGAGCAGCCTCGGACCCAACTGACCATCTTTGTCCTTAAGCTTGTGTGAACATTGGGGGAGGGGTATATGTCTGGCACTTCCTCAATCGTTGGAAGGAACTGCAAAGGCATCTCCTGTCCTTTGACAATCACAAGCCTGGGCTGACTGGCTGACAGCAAAGCTGCATTATCTACCACCCATGGAAGTGTCAGACACTTCTCCTTTCATTTATGAGAGGAGTCTAAAACTGAAGAACCTGCAAACACCATAGCGCAAGACCCTTAACTCCCTCTTCTTCATACTGAGTTAGGGATTCAGCCATATGACAAATAGTGTACTTATTAAAATGAACATAATGGGGACAATTATGTACATTTTGTCTTTTCTTGCTTGGGCCTGGAGCATAAGGAATAAAACACCCGATGTGGAATCAGTTTTCCACAATGAAAACTAATATTAGTCACACAATTCATCTCAAACACAAACTTAAAATGCACTCTGGTCTTTGGGCTGACTGACACGTTCTAAAGATGTGGATACATTGGGCTCTGATGGCCCTTATACCCAGACTTCCGGATGTCAGGTACAGGGTATCCACCACCAGTCCAGGAGGAAAGAATTAAATCTCTGGTACTGGCGTCAAGTTTAGGGAGTCTATATCAAGGAATATAACAGAGCCTGTAGAGGTACTAGAAATAGTTTGGAAATGGCATGACAGTCTGTATAAAGAAGTGAAATTTGGAAATCAAGAAAAGGTACAAATGGAAATGTTTATGGAAGAATTAAATATGCCAATGTTAGAGGTAGATGAGGCTCAGTTATTAACAGTTAGGATATGAGATGATAAGATAAAAATGGTGATGTATAACCAATCCACAGGAAAGCCCCTAGGAATAGATGTAATTACTGTGGAAGCTAGGAGGGAAAGAAACTGATAAAGACCTGGAAGGTTTTCTTTAACAGTATTTTACAGGAGGAGAAGCACCAACATCTTGGGGAAAATGGTGGTGGCTGTAATACCTAGAGGGTAAAGACTCATCAGATCCAGCTTCATACAGGCCCATGTCAATCCTAAACCATGATTATAAAATGTTTATGTCTATAATGGCTAAACGAATTGCAAAAGTGATGCCAAAATTGATAGATGTGGATCAATGTGGTTTTGTGGAGGGGAGTCAAACATTTGAAAACATTAACAGAACACGGATTTATCCAGGCAGAAGCAGAATGTAAGAAAATTCCAAATTCATACCCCTCAATTCAAAAATTCTGAAATCACAACTAGCCTTCTCCGTTTGAACAAACACAAAACCATCTGCATTATTTCTATATACATCTCACCCGGCAATAATATCTCCACCCTCGAAGATATCCTACACTGGGCCTCAACCGAAATAACATATGAAAAGTACAGTTTTGTACCTACCATAAATGTAGATGTTCGAAGATCTACATTGCTGCAGTCCTTACACTTGGGTAGTCCGCTGTCCTCAGTCGGCCCGAATATCAAAGTATTAGGCTGACGTCAGTCAAGGCGCTTAAGACTGACATCAGGACGTCAGGGTACAAATGTGCATGACCGACGTCATATCCTCAGTCTTTTCTTGCCCCAGATGTCAGAAGACCCTAAAAAGACAGGCCAAAACCAAAAGACAGCAAAAAACAACCAACCACCCTTGCACTAATCATATGTACAATATATACAATATCCACAATATTTACAACCCAAACCACACCACCGCCTCAAACTACAGAGGGGAAGGAGGGAGGGTAAATTGGACTGCAGCAATGTAGATCTTCGAACATCTACATTTATGGTAGGTACAAAACTGTACTATGTTCTTCATCTCACATTGCTGCAGTCCTTACACTTGGGTAGAATCCCAAAGCAGAGGTAAGGGAGGATGGCAAAACTATAAAGCATTAGGTGCTGCCAAAATGCCCTGTAATATTGCAGTGGCAAAACCAGCCCTAGATTTAGAGTAAAGAGGAAGGTGGTAATGCTTAGAGAAAGTATGCACTGAACTCCAAGTGGCTGCCTCTAAAATATCTTTAGTTGCCACCCCCCTTAAAAAAGCTGTAGAAGTGGCAGTAGCCCTAGTGGAATGAGGCCTAATCCCAGCTGGAATCTCCTTACCATGATGGGAATAACAGAAAGTAATACAAAACCCAATCCACTTAGAAATAGTTTGTTTTGAAACAGGCTTGCCCTAAGAACCCAGAGCAAATGAAACAAATAACTGCTGAGACTGCCTGAACCCTTTAGTTCTGCTCAAATAATATCGCAACTGCCTGTGTATTTCCAAAGTGTGCAAAATCTTCTCCCCTTTATTTTGGGGGTTTGCATAAAAAGTAGGCAAATGAATAGTTTGGTTTAAAGCCACACTAGAAACCACTTTAGGCATAAAGGAAGGATTAGTACGCAAAGATACTCTGTCCTTATGGAAAATTAAGAAAGGCTCAACTGCCATAAGAGCCTGTAATTCAGAAACTCTTCTCGCAGAGGTAATGGCCAACAAAAAAGCAGTCTTCCATGATAAATATTTCAACTCGGCAGTAGCTGCAGGCTCAAAAGGTTGTAGAGTGAGTTTCTCCAACACAAAATTGAGATCCCAAGCAGGAGTAGGAGCTCTCGTGGGGTCTTATATTCTTTGCCCCTCTAAGGAATTGCTTAAACAAAGGATGAGAAAACAATGGTGGGTCACAGTCATAGTGAGCAGAAATTGCTGCAGCATGAACCTTAATAGAAGAGAAGGACAAACCTTTGTCCAGTAACTCAGCAAGATATTGAAGAGCCACACTTAAATTAGGCTTAGAAACATCAAATTCCTTTGCTGCACTCCAAAATAAAAATCTCTTCCATTTATCTGCGTACACTTTCCTTGTACTAGGCCTTCTGGCCTCCAAAATAACATTCAAAACTTGCTGTGGAAGCTGAGACCCTCCAGGGTTTAAAACAGAATATGCCAGGCTGTTAGGTGAAGAGAGTGAAGTTTGACATTGAGTAAATGACTGTTCTCCTGAGACAGCAGGTGTGGAATTGAAGGCAAAGGCCATGGAGGCTCCGTACCAGACTTCTCAGTAATGGGTACCAGTGCTGTCGAGGCCAATCTGGAGCTATTAAAATCATCTTTGGCTTGTCCTGTCTGACCTTTAGGAGTACCTTTGGGAGGAGAGGCAGAGGTGGAAAGGCATACACATGAAGATTGCTCCAATTGAAAGAAAGAGCATCCACTTTCCAAGCTGTGGGATGAAACCTTTTGTGCAAAACTTTGGCAGCTGGTAGTTTAGTGGAGAAGCGAACAGATCTATGTCTGGAGTTCCCCATGACACTGTCAATTTCTGAAATACATGAGGATCCAATTTCCACTCGTGGGGATCCATAATTGCCTGCTCAACACATCTGCTAAGGAGTTCTGTGCTCCCGGCAGAAACCTTGCCTGAAGATTTAGCTGTAAACTGAGAGCAGTCTCCCACAAAATCATTGCTTGTCTGCATAGAGGATAAGAATGTGTTCCCCCTTGCTTGTTGATGTACCACATGACAGTTGTGTTGTCTGTTAGAACCAACACCTGCCCTGGAAGAAGTAAATCCTTGAAAGCTATTAATGCAAATTGGACTGCTAACATCTCCTTCAAGTTGATATGTAGATGTTGTAGTCTGGCAGGCCACGTGTCTTGTATCCACTTTCCATTTAGATGAGCTCCCCAAGCTTTGTCTGAGGCATCTGTCGTTAGAATCTGACTCGCCTCTGGCCGGGTCACAGAGAGTCCCTTGTTTAGGTGACATTCCTGAGCCCACCACAAAAATTCCTTTTGAATGCAAGGTATTATCTGAATGACAGTGTCCATATCTTGGCAGTGCTGTGTCCATACATTTTTGAGATACCATTGTAGCTTCCTCATATGCAGTTTGGCATTGGGAAGCACCAGAATACAAGATGCCATGAACCCCAAGGCTTGAAGTACTGTCCTTGCAGTCAGCCTGGACTGATGAGACAATTGATGGAAGTAAAGGGAAAGATTCTTTTGTTTGTCCGGGGTCAAAAAGGCCATCTGGGATGCTGTATTCAGTCTCACACCCAGAAAGCACATGTCCTGAGAGGGTACTAGACTGGACTTTATTTCGTTCACAGAATACCCCAGGCATCTTAGCACTGCTATCACATATTGCAAATGATGAAGAAGTTCGTCCCTTCCTTGAGCCAGAATCAGGCAATCGTCCAAATAAGGATAGATCTGTATTCCTTTTAGCCTGAAGAAAGCTATCACTGGAGCCAGAACCTTCGTGAACACTCTGGGCGCAGTAGATAAGCCATAGGGCAATGCAGAGAACTGATAATGAGAAGTCCCAGCCCTAAAACGCAGATACTTCCTGCAACTTAGCCTGATAGGAACATGAAGGTAAGCATCCTTGAGATCCAGAGTCACCATCCAGTGATCTTTGCCCAGCAGAGGTAAAAGCTGTTGTAACGTCAACATTTTGAACTTGGGAATGTCCAGATAAGTGTTGAGGATAGATAAATCCAAAATTGGTCTCCACGTGTTCCCCTTCTTTGGTACTAGGAACAGGCGAGAATAAAATCCTAGGCCCACTTCTGGCAGAGGGACCGGCTGTATGGCCCCTATTTGAAGCAGCAGAGAAATTTGTTTGTGAGCCTCTATTCTTTGCTGAGGAGGAATGTCTGGCATGCCTTTGAAAGGAGGCAAGGTATGGAAATAAAACTTGTAACCTTGGTGTATGATATCCAATACCCATCTGTCTTGGGTAATTAAACTCCAAGTTTCCTTGAAGAGTGCCAACCTTCCTCCCAAAGGTGCTGCCAGACAAGAAGGCTCTGGCAGCTGAAAAGGTAGGTCATTGGGCCTGTTTACGAAAGGACTGGCCCCTGCCCTCACCCGAAGACTGTGCAGGTGAATTCCCTGTTCTAGGTCTGAAAGAGCCCTGAGCTCTGCCCCTACCACGTCTAGATCTAACCCTAGACTGTGAATCATAAGAAGGGTACGTCCACCCCTTAGCAGGCCAATTCCTACTAAATTTCGGAGGCTGAACTTGCAAAAAATCTTTAACAGTCTGCATAGA
This sequence comes from Protopterus annectens, assembly GCF_019279795.1. Classification (NCBI taxonomy): domain Eukaryota; kingdom Metazoa; phylum Chordata; order Ceratodontiformes; family Protopteridae; genus Protopterus; species Protopterus annectens. Next base: position 1,153,474,994 of record NC_056743.1, on the reverse strand, counting down.
CTTAGCCTTGTCTTCCATTTTCTTTAAGACTGCCTCCACAGGTGAACCAAACAACACATCAGACTGTAAAGGAGCATCTAAAATCCTTTGTCTTAACATGGTCAGATAAATTCTGATCCCTCAGCCAGGCGTGCCTGCGAAGAACTGACCCAGTGGCAGCCACCCTAGACGAGGCCTGTACAGCATCAAAACCACATTGTAAAGAGTGCTTACCCACCTGTTCAGAAACATGTACCAAATCTTGTAATTCTTTACACTCAATACCTTCCGCCAGAGCATCAACCTTAGACTTCAATTGAGAAAGAAGATAGTTTTGATATTTCAACATGTGAAACTGGCAATTCAAAGCCCTCATAGCTAAGGTGGAAGAAGTATAGACTTTCTTTCCCCATCTATCCAAAGCCCTGGCCTCTTTATCTGGAGGAACCGGATTTTTTACAACAGAGGCCTTGACACCCTTAGATCCCTGACTAACAGTTTCTGGGTCCGCCCTAGGACTCTTATAAAGATATTTATGAGCTTCAGGCACCCTGTAATACCTGTCCGGTTTAACAGGAGCAGGAGGCAAAGAATCAGGATTAAGTGAAGCCTCTGCAAGCACATCTTCCACAACATCCAGAACAGGTGGTATAGCCAAAGGCCTATGCTGGGGTAAAAGCAAAAATTCCCTAAGCCTTTTCCTGGAATCAGAGAAGTCCTGACCTTCCCACTTAAAATGTTCCCTCATGGAATGAAGAGTCTCTGAAAAAGAAAAATCCTCTGGAGGAGAAGCAGAAGGAGTAGAATCATCCACATCAGAATCAGAATAAGGAGAATACTCCTGCAAGTCTTCAGCCGAAGACTCTGAAACATCCGAAGCCTGCTCAAAACTCCGCAACTCTGGTTCCACCCTGGGCCTCTTATCAGGAGGGGGCAAAGAACCTCTAATCAAAGTAATTAAATCTTCTGCCATTTTAAGCATGTGCTTCTTGGGCACAGATCCTGAAGAACTAGGAGTGACACCAACAGAAGCTAAACCTGGCCTGCCTCTGGGAGAAGCCTTAGAAACAGAAGGAGAGGGCCTAACCACCCTAGGAAGGGAGGGGAGTACAGTAACCTGAGAAGCCCCTTCAGCCTGACCTGCCTCCTGAGAGGCCACATCCTGCAATATCAAAGTCTCCCCCTGGGACTCCAGAGAAGCCTCCGGCAGAACCACCGGTTCCACTGACGCCTCTAAAGAACCGGCGTCCGGTACGGACGACTCTTCATGCCTGGGTTTAGCTGCTTTGTCTTTGCGCTTCTTGAAGAAGGGCGGAGCATCCGACGGCATATTATAATTGCACCGCTTCAAGACCAACCTGGCACAATCTAACCTTCGCAATAGTGCGCTTATTGAACCTAGCACACCCAACAACGTCGTGCTCAGGCCCCAAACAAGGAATACACAAAGTATGATAATCTCTATGCGGTATCTGTTTCCCACAAGAAATACAGTTATTCACTTTTTCTGACATCCGGTAAACCACTGAGGCAAGAAAAAACTAAAATATTCCCCAACGGGGTACTTAGCCAACTTTGACTCGGTCTGAAACTCCGAATTCGAAAAATTTCAGAACGCCGAACGGCACTTGCAACGCTGCTTCTGCATCGGACCATGCGGCAAAAAAGACTGAGGATATGACGTCGGTCATGCGCATTTGTACCTACCATAAATGTAGATGTTCGAAGATCTACATTGCTGCAGTCCAATTTACCCTCCCTCCTTCCCCTCTGTAGTTTGAGGCGGTGGTGTGGTTTGGGTTGTAAATATTGTGGATATTGTATATATTGTACATATGATTAGTGCAAGGGTGGTTGGTTGTTTTTTGCTGTCTTTTGGTTTTGGCCTGTCTTTTTAGGGTCTTCTGACATCTGGGGCAAGAAAAGACTGAGGATATGACGTCGGTCATGCGCATTTGTACCCTGACGTCCTGATGTCAGTCTTAAGCGCCTTGACCGACGTCAGCCTAATACTTTGATATTCGGGCCGACCAAGGACAGCGGACTACCCAAGTGTAAGGACTGCAGCAATGTGAGATGAAGAACATCCTTTATTCTAGGCAATGTCAATATTGACTGGAATAAAATCAACACTCCTTCCCCTCTTCTGTCTATTAACCTTTACAACTTCACTCAAGTAATCCATTCTATAACTCGTCCTAACAAAAAACAACCCCCAGGCTCCATCCTTGATTGGATACTTGTCTCCCATCCTAACAAAATCACTCTCTCTTGCACCATTCCTGACACCTTCAGTGATCACCTCCCTGCCTTCATCCATAGATCAACTAGTAGCATCCATCATCAACATGTCTACATTCAAACTCGTAACCTTAGCAATTTCAACCCTTCTACTTTTTCCAACATCCTTAAACAAATTAACTGGCAAATCCTAAACTCTCTCCCTCTTGACGACGCTGTAGAGCTTTTTAACTCTATTTTCCTAAAGACTATTAACTCCCTAGCACCTCTAAGAAACAAACGAATTAAAAACAATCCTGCCCCCTGGCTCACCAAAGAAACTAAACAAATTATGCGCCACAGAGACAAATCCTAGAACCTTTACCAGAAAAATAAACTGTCCTCTGCCCTACTCCAATATACCCACCTTCGCAACCAAGCAAAAAAACTTATTACCAAAGACAAAAAAAACTACTATAATAAATTTCAGCAAAACAACAAGAACCCTAAGCAATTCTAGTTAACTCCCTTCTCCATCCAGGATCTGGAAATAATCCCTGCCCTGATCCTAGCTTAACTGACAATGAACTTAGCTCCAACTTCAATACCTTCTTCACTGAATCCATAACTAAACTAACTAAAACATTCCCAAATATGAACCCTCCCAACTCCCCCCTCAAAGCACCTACCTCCCCAAATAACAACCCCCCCTATTTCCATCTCAAACCAGTATCTACATTTCTTATAAAAAAGCTTTTATCTAAACTAAAACCTTGCTCAAATGCCCCAGACAACATACCCTCCTCTTTCCTCAAATGTGCAGCTGAAGGAATTGCTCTCCCAATCAGTATCTTGATTAATAGATCCTTAAATGAATCATATGTGCCCAAACTCTGGCGTTCAGCCTACATTCTTCCTCTGTACAAAGGAGGCAAAAACACCTCTATCTCCAACTTCCGCCCCATTGCCCTCCTCTCACCAATATCTAAAATTCTAGAAAAATGTGTCCACCTTCAACTTTTGCCATACCTAATTCAGAACGACCTTCTTACTCCCACCCAGCATGGTTTCCGTCCTGGCCATAGTACCACAACTGCCCTACTATCCTTCCTAGAAACGGTCAATCTAGCTCGAGACTCTGGACTCATAGTATCCACAGTTCTGCTAGATCTCTCTAAAGCCTTCGACACCATTTCCCATTCCCATCTTCTCCTCCACCTTGCCAACCTCAATCTCTCCTCTAATACTCTTTCCTGGTTCTCCAGCTACCTACCCGACAGATCACAGGCTGTCAAATGGAAAATCTCCTCCTCTTTCTTCCTGCCTACTCCTACTGGTGTTCCCCAGGGGTCCATCCTTGGACCCATGCTTTTCAACATCTTTATTAATAACCTTCACTCTGTCATCCCTGACACTACAGTCATCCAATACGCTGATGACTCTGCCTTGGTCTGTGCTGCCCCTAACATTCCTGAACTACTGAACAAAACTCAAATAGCTTTTTCCACCACTGAGAGCTGGATGCACCAAAATCACCTTTCCCTCAACTCTAACAAATCTAAAATCCTAATATTTCTCCCCTCCAAGGTTCTCTCCTTTGACAAAAACACTTTCAAGGTGCAAAGCAAATCATCCACTGCAATAGAAGTAGTCCCCTCAGCAAAGCTCCTTGGCATTACCATAGATGAACACCTCAAATTCGATCTTCACATACTACAAAACATAAAGAAAACCCACCAAAAGCTAGGCATGCTATATAGGAACAATCAATTTATTTCCAACTCCTCTAGGCACACCCTGGCAATAACCTACCTTCTAACCTCTCTTCTTTATGGAGCCCCTCTTCTAACCAATCTGTCCACATCCATCACCTCTAAACTTGAGGCTCCAAATTTGCCACAAAATCCAAAACTTCAACTCACCACTGCCTCTGCCTCCAATCCCTGAACTGGTTAGAACTCCCTAACCACTTAGACTATCTCCAGCTAACCAACGCTCATAAACTAATATTCTCCCCTGATAAATGCCCAGCCTTAAAGAATATTCTTCCCCCTACATCCCAAACAGATCTTTGAGATCTGAACACCAAAACCTAATCTCTATTCATAAACCCAAACGTCCCGCTGGTCAGCTTCTACTCTCCTTCTCCCTAGGTAAAAAATGGAACTCTCTTCCTTCTTCACTTAGGACTATCCCCAATATTGAATCCTTCAAAAACCAACTCTTCCTTCACCTATCTTCCAAATGGAAATGCTTATGCTTTCACCCTACATAAACTTTCCCTCCAAGCTCTACTTGCTCTACTTACTCCTGCTCTATTATACTCTCAAGCTTAATCCCATCTATCCAAAGAGCCTGTACTAGCAGATGTCAAATTATATATTAAAAAAAAAGTCTCATGTATATTAAATTTGAATTATTTTTTTTCATTTTTTGAATTTATAACCTACATTTTGTAAACTTTTTCTTTTTCTTTTGTATGTTGTACTTCTACAACATTTTGTAACCTTTGTATTTTGTAACCAACACTGTATTGTATTGCACATGGAGCTTTTCTCCCCGGGACTCCACTGAAAATGGGCACTTCTTGACCAAGTGGACTTACCCGGTAATCAAACTGAAATAAATAAATAATAATAAATAAATAAATACTACTGCTGCTGGTAGGTCTTGAAGCAGAGAAAGCAGAGTAAGCTGGGAGTGTATGAGCAGGGCAATGGAAACATCTGCATTAAAAGGTTTATTAGGAGGATGCAAGACAGATTGCAGGAGAAAATTAAAGTGGGTGGGTTCCTCCCTGTTTGAGCAGATGAACTAGGCAGGGGTGTCCTTCTGTTATTTGCATTACATTTAGAACCACTGGTGAAGAAAATAAGGGACTCAGAAATTCAAGGATACAAGTAGTATGGTAGTCAAGACAAGCTGACTATTTGTCGATATTATTTTATACCTGATAAAACCAGAAAAGGATATTTCAGTGTTTTGGAACAATTTGAGGAAGTTTCAAATCTTTTCGAGATACAAAATTAATGAAGCTAAAACAAAGGCAATACCTGTAAATTATGTTCCCACACATGAATGGTTTCAGCAATATCCATATTTATGGGGACATGACAAAATGAAGTACTTCAGAGTATGGATTAAAAAGCATTCTGGTGTGGCAGTAAGGATATGTGGGAAAAAACTAAACAAAAGATAATAAAAAAACTGAGAAATTTGAAGCTCTGTTATATGGATAGCAAGATACAAACTGTTAAAACATTGTTAGTTTTTAGATTTATACACAGGTCAGGCATATTTTTTTTTATCAACCAAAGGAGAAGTTGTGGATAGCAATTAATAAAAAGCTGAAGGATTTTATCTGGGAGGGGAAGACAGCAAGAGTCAAGTGGTATAAACTGACACTTCCAATAGAGCGAGGTTGTTTGGGATTACCCAGTTTGAAAGGGTATTTCAGAGCTACACAGATAAGGCTCCTATACTTAGCAGAAACCTATAACTCCAAGTGGAAAGGGATGACGATGAAATGGGGGGGGGGGGGTTGCATTACATTTAGAACCACTGGTGAAGAAAATAAGGGACTCAGAAATTCAAGGATACAAGTAGTATGGTAGTCAAGACAAGCTGACTATTTGTCGATATTATTTTATACCTGATAAAACCAGAAAAGGATATTTCAGTGTTTTGGAACAATTTGAGGAAGTTTCAAATCTTTTCGAGATACAAAATTAATGAAGCTAAAACAAAGGCAATACCTGTAAATTATGTTCCCACACATGAATGGTTTCAGCAATATCCATATTTATGGGGACATGACAAAATGAAGTACTTCAGAGTATGGATTAAAAAGCATTCTGGTGTGGCAGTAAGGATATGTGGGAAAAAACTAAACAAAAGATAATAAAAAAACTGAGAAATTTGAAGCTCTGTTATATGGATAGCAAGATACAAACTGTTAAAACATTGTTAGCTCTTTTAGATTTATACACAGGTCAGGCATATTTTTTTTTATCAACCAAAGGAGAAGTTGTGGATAGCAATTAATAAAAAGCTGAAGGATTTTATCTGGGAGGGGAAGACAGCAAGAGTCAAGTGGTATAAACTGACACTTCCAATAGAGCGAGGTTGTTTGGGATTACCCAGTTTGAAAGGGTATTTCAGAGCTACACAGATAAGGCTCCTATACTTAGCAGAAACCTATAACTCCAAGTGGAAAGGGATGACGATGAAATGGGGGGGGGGTTGCTCAAGCAACAAGGAGAGACTAGTATTCTGGATGCAACTCTTTAAGGAGAATAACAATAACCATACAGAATATTATATTCATAAAGTAGCAAAAAGTATTATAAGAACTAGGCCAACATAGGAAAGGAGATTCTGATGATAGGGATGACTGCAATACGAAATATATACAACAGGCAAGAGGGGGCTGGAATTTATTGGAGAAAACTGTCAAAAGAACCATGGTATTGGTTGCAAATAATTAGAATGGAAAGGGAACAGAATGGGAAGAGGCCAAGAATTTATATAGACTACAGGCTAGATACTGACTTCCCTATTAAGGATTGACAGAGTAAAGGCAAAAATAAAGAAAAAGGGGGAATCCTAAGCTAAAGACCAGCACTTGTACAGTTTTTTGCAGAATCTAGAATAGAAGCTGCTGTTAAAGGAATAATTAGTACAGCATACAAAATATTGCATGATAACTATAAAAATCAATTAGAAGTCAGAAAGAATTGGGAAGACAGAGTGGATAAGCAATTCACAAAGAAGCAATGGGGATACATGTATATCTCCCAAATATGGAACAAAGTCTAGAAGATTTAGGAACTTTGCTTGGAAGCCTTTACATAGGTATTTTTATATCAAAAGTAGACTCCAAATAATTTTTTCCTCAAGCAGACAGCAAATACTGGAGGTGTGATGGAAAAGAAAGCGGTAATTGAGTTTATAGGCTTTAAAAGATTCCATGCAAACTACTCTTGTCAGAGATGCTGGGTGAGCAAATTAGTGTAACTAAGGAAATTATTTTTTGAGCTATGATACAGAATCAGAACTGTCTACACAAAATAAGACCTTGCTGAGTCTAATTATGGTGGCTGCCAAAAAAGCAATTACTAGAAAATGGAAATCAAAGTCCAAGTCAACTGTACTAGAAGTAGTGAATTTAGTAACAAAGATAAAATGGATTCCTATTAAAACCTCGACTGCTTAGGTTGCCGAACGCTGAAATGTTGACACCTAAACTGCGAAAGCTTAAAATCTCGAATGGCTACTTCCGCAAATTCTTTCTTCGGGAAAGAATTTGCTTGGCAGTTATTGGGGATTTGCACTTTCCCCAATGTAGAGCAATCTTGGAGTTGGTATATTTAGTTGGGGGGGGGGGTGAAGCCCACAACTGTTAGGGTTTAGAAGTTTATTTTAGTTCGTGACAGCCTAGCGAATTCTTTCCCGAGGAAAGAATTTGCTTATGTGGCCATTCGTGATTTTTAGCTTTCGCCATTTAGGTGTCAACGTTTAGGCATTCGACAACCTAAGCGGTCCAGGTTTTACTATAGACCCGATAAAACAACTGGAATTGGGATCTTTAGAAAAGGGTAGGAGCAAATTGCACAGAAAAAAATGGAAATTGTGGGAACAATACATGCAGAGGAGGAACAAGGTTTAAAAGAAGGCAGGATCTGAATGAGTTATGTAATGTCTGACTGCCAGTGACTGGATAGATTATAAGTGATGCATAAAGTTTGCAACTAAAATTATATCAATACTGTTTGTTTTCATTTATATCAATTTACGATTGCCTATGCCATACATGATAATTTAAAAAGGTTGTTTCTTGTTTTAAAGACCTGTAGCTAAGTTTGCCAATGACCACAAACTCAGTTGTTAGACCTAGGTTTTTTTCCAAGAAGGTCTAGTTATGCTAACAAACAGTTCTTGGATGGCAGCCTCACACTAAATGCCAAAAATGTATTGTGTCCTTTGTCGTACATGGGTACTCCTGTTTCTATCACACAGATAAATCAACTCTGTCATCATAGACTTGGACACCTTTATTGACAATGAACTACCCCCCCCCTTTGACCACCATGCAACCTCTACTGTTAGCAAATCTTGACTAATCACCAGGGGGCATGTCTTCTACACCTCCCTTATCAGTACAATAAGGGAATATAAACCCCACCTATAGTACACTTGGCTAAACGCAAGACCCAGTTTGAGAAATCACTATTTTATTCTGCATACTATTGACATTTATAAGACAAGGCAGTCTTGAGTTACCCTGACCATTGTAAAGTGTTGACATATTTATTCATTTACTACGGTCTATTGAGAAGAAATCTCTGCCATGCCTATACAGCTTTGAAGGATCCAGTCATATGTAACCTCCTACAGATCCACAAACTAACACTCTAAAACACTCATTCAAGAAGCAACCACACGCACCAAACCACATCAAGCTAACTCCAAGGGATGACATTTATTAAATCAAACACTACATAAATGCTTAACAGTTCACTGCGTTTTCGTCAAAGCCTGTCAGAAGTCTTCGATGAAAATGCAGTGAACTGTTAAGCGTTTATGTAGTATTTATGCTTAATTTAATAAAGGTCATCCCTTGGAGTTAGACTTTACTTGGTGCTTGTGGTTGTTCAAAAGTTTTTTTGCACCAAGTTTCTCCTTTTGAGACGGTTTACCCATTCAAGGAACCCAGACTATCACTGGACCATAAAAAAAGGACCTGTTGGAAGTGTAGATATATCTTTTGCAGAGAATACCGCTTTCTTACAGGCAAAGCACAAAAGCTCCATGAACTTATTCAAAAGTAACCTAGATGAGTGGATGGGCAATCATAGGTATAATCCCACCTAGGGTCTAGCCCCTTTAGTCCCTATGAAAGGGGGCCAAACTAAATTGGGGGCTGGTATTAGTTCATGTCTTACTAAATTGGCGGGATCACTGGCTAGTGGTGCTGCGGTAGCATTGTCGCCTCACAGCAAGACGTTGTCACTATCTATTCTCAGCTAGAGCGTCTTCTGTGTGGAGGCATGCTTGAATGGGCGTGCCTTCGTTGAAGGTTGTGCGTCAAGGCTGGTAACTCGGCACGTAAAAATCCACTACCAAACATTAGCGGACTGGAGTTCTGCTGTGGTGACCCCTAACCGGGATAAGCCGAAAGACAAAACAGGCTAGGCTAACAAACAGTTCAATGCATCAGCAGCCTAGTATGAACCTATGAACTCTGTGGCATTTACAATGGCAATAACAGCTTATCAACCTAGCATACACACTGTGTTCAGTGGCTGAGGTAACTTTTAACCCAATTAACAGCACTATTTGGGAGACCTTGTTCCCGGTGTCTAAGTAGTAGTACAGAATGTGAAATGGTATTAAAATGATTGGATGGGTTTAAAAGTAGGGATGCAACCCATTTCACCTTGATTTCTTCAGTCATGAATACAGTTTATGAAAGTTAATAATGCTGTTTCTGTATTATGGCCTAATTTAAATCCATGCTGTGTTGCATAAAGTTACTTCTCTATTAGCTAGTAGATAACATTTTCACACTTTGGATAGTGTGGCGATAGGTCTGTAGTTTGATAGTTAAGTGATTTACCCCCTTCATGTAATGCAATAACAAAGGATTGTTTCCAGAGCTGGGGGACTGTGTCTTTTGGAAAGAGTACAGACACTAATGGAAGTTATTGCAGCTATTTTAAGATCTTATACTAGTAGACAAACAAAGCACCCGTTTTGCATTAATTTTTTTAATCGCGCTAGCAGGAATTTTGGTAAATGAGAAGGATGTAGTGCCAGCACATATGTCACCGAGTTGTGTGCATTGGATTTTTTTAAAGGAGTTAGCAAGATTTACTTAAAACAAGTTAAGCTTGCATGATATGTTACAGTTTATTTCACTTGTGAAAGACAACGGTCATTTTTGACCTGTTTATTGAAGGCTGCCCTAAACCTTTTTGGAATTTCAAAGTGTTTTTTCTGTACAATAGTTTTACATAGCCTTAAGTATAGTATTTTAGTTAGGACTCAGAAGTGATGATACCGTTGAAGATTGTTTTTTCCCCCCTAAATGTTAGTTGTGCCAAGCCTCTTCTCTATTATGCAACAGCTTTTTTATATGCAGTGTAAGCCACGGTGCAGGATTTGATTACTTTCCTGTACTGAGGTGCTAGGGAGTTTAATATGGAGAAAGTTTTGTTGAACTGAGTTAATAACTTCATCTAAAGCCAGAGTTTTTAAAGGTTCCTGTTGCTATGCTTAAGAACAGATAGAATGTTTCCTTTGGCTGTATACATATAAACATCCAATATAAAATTGTTAGGCTTCCATATGGTAAAAAAACAAGTTATGATCACTAATGGTCTTGGGCACAATTCCTACATGAGAAATTCTGGCTGCAACTGTTGCTAGCATCCAGTCCCAAATACTTTCGGGGGGATTCAACAAAGCATACACAGAGGTTTTTCATGGAGTTCACATCACGGTGAGATGCCCACACGGATGTGGGAAGATTTGAATTCAGTAAGTGCCATGTAGAGGCTCGCATCCCCATGGAAAACAGTTAAAAACAGTAGCATGCTAATTGCTGCATAAGCAGCCGAATAGCATACTAATGAACCCAAGAAACAGTGGAGCGATTCAACAACTTGCTGGTGTTCAGTCTGTATTCCAAAACTTTTCACGGATAGGAGTCTACACGGCATACCTCTCAACCTCTTAGAGCAAGATTAACATACAAGTCAAACTTAGGCTGATCAATGGTCATGCCTAAGAGATTAGTGCTGGATTCTACCTGAATGGGAGTGTTATTAAGGAACTGTATATGAAAGAGGGTTTTATATTGTTGAATTTTTTAGGTAGGAATAGTAACAGCTTTTTTTTTTTTTTTTATGGTTAAGGATGAGCTGGTTGTTGGAGGGCAACGTTTCAACCAAGTTAAAAGATGCCAGAGTAGCTGAGAAGAGTTTAGATCTGAAAAATCTGTACAGCTGTGAGCCATGCTAGATCATGGTATCTGAATAACCTTAAAATAAAGGGAGGAAAAATACTCAAAATAGGAATTTTTTAAAATGAAATACCCTTTCTTTTGTGTTCAACATTCAGCTACTCTTCAGTTTACCTAGCTAATAAGCAAATGAGGTCTGAACTCATTAGAATTGCTGACTCCCAAAAGTTAGATCTGTGTAGGGAAGTTCACATCATGAAGGCACTCCCTCAGTGTTTGTGTTTATGGGATAGCAACTGTGATTGCTTACTACATAAGGCTGGTGTGTCAGGTTACAAAACGTTACACACAGATTTGTCAAGGCTGGAAATGCAAGCAAGCAGTGCACAATTGACAGGTTCTGTTTCATTAACATCCAACATCTTCATTTGTTTGCAAATTGTGATTTCTCTGTCAGGTTTTTAGTATTACTTAGTATAAAAGAAAAGGAAAAAGAAAAAGAAAAAAGGGAAACAGTTGAAAGGAGGAAAAGCAATCTATGACAAAGTGGAAAATGTTAGTACACATGAGATGTGTCTAGATAGGTCTGGATTTCAGCTTTCACTTCAATGCACCTTCAGAAAACAGAATGGGTGCCTTTTATCCCCCTATGCCACACAAACAGCTTTGCTGCAAAGAACTGAAGTCATTCATCACACAAGGAACTGCAACAGAATGTACACAGATATCAGACCATAAACCACCAGATAGAGGTTGGCATAATGGTTAAGATATTTACCTTACAGACACAAGGTACAGGTTTTGATTCTCACATGGGTTTGAAAGAATACTCTGTTCTATATAGTATATACTCTGCCTTTTCAAACTGTTGCTAGCATGATTGAATAAAATAGCTTGAATAAAAGCTGTAAGAATATGAAATATAAAGGGTTAATTTAAAAATAGTGTAAAATGCTGAACAATAAGTAGTAGTAAATGTGCTGGCATGGCATAGTTAAAATTTGGCATCCATGTGAAGAGTAGGTTATTGAGAAAATAACTGCGCAGATGGCAGCTGGAAGGACTTCAACAAAGTAAAGGGACGTAACATCAAGCAAGATAAAGTTGAAAAGTACAGTTTTGTACCTACCATAAATGTAGATGTTCGAAGATCCACATTGCTGCAGTCATAACCTGTGGGTAGTCCGCTGTCCTCGGTCGGCCCGAATACCAAAGTGTTAGGCTGGCATCGGTCATGGTCGCTTAGATCTGACGTCAGTACGCCATGGTATTAAAGCGCATGACCGACGTCATATCCTCAGTCTTTCTTGCCCCAGATGTCAGAAGGCCCTAAAAAGAAAGGCCATAGCCAAAAACAGAAAAACCTCCAAAACCCATGTACAAACAATATTTACAACCCAAACCATACAACCACTCCAAACTACAGAGGGGAAGGAGGGAGGGTAAATTGGACTGCAGCAATGTGGATCTTCGAACATCTACATTTATGGTAGGTACAAAACTGTACTATGTTCTTCATCTCACATTGCTGCAGTCATAACCTGTGGGTAGAATCCCAAAGCAAAGGTAAAGGGAGGTTGGCAAAATCATAAAGCATTGGGAGCTGCTAACATGCCCTGTAAGACTGCAGTGGAAAACCCAGCCCTAGATTTGGAATAAAGAGGGAGATGGTAATGTTTAGAAAAAGTGTGCACTGAACTCCAAGTAGCTGCTTCCAAAATATCTTTAGTAGCTACACCCCTTAAAAAAGCAGTAGAAGTAGCAGTAGCCCTAGTGAAATGAGGTCTGATTTCAGCCGGAATCTCCTTACCATGATGAGAATAACAAAAAGCAATACAATGGCCAATCCACTTAGAAATAGTTTGTTTTGAAACAGGTTTCCCCTGAGAGCCCAAAGCAAAAGAAACAAATAACTGTTGAGACTTGTCTGAACCCTTTAGTCCTGCTCAAATAATAACGCAACTGCCTGTGAATATCCAAAGTGTGCAAAATTTTCTCCCCTTTATTTTGGGGATCAGCATAAAAAGTAGGCAAATGAATAGATTGGTTCAAGGCCACATTTGAAACCACTTTAGGCATAAAAGTAGGGTTAGTACGCAGAGATACCCTATCCTTATGAAAAATCAGGAAGGGTTCAACTGCCATTAGAGCCTGTAATTCAGATACCCTTCCAGCAGACGTAATGGCCAACAAAAAAGCAGTCTTCCAAGACAAAAACTTCAACTCAAACTGCAAAGAATGCTTACCCACCTGATCAGAGGCATGAACCAAATCCTGTAATTCCTTACACTCTATGCCCTCTGCCAAAGCATCTACCTTAGATTTTAACTGAGTAAGGAGAAAGTTCTGGTACTTCAACATATGAAACTGGCAATTCAAAGCCCTCATTGCTAGAGTGGAAGAGGTATACACTTTTTTACCCCACCTATCCAAAGCTCTAGAATCTTTATCCATAGGAACTGGATTCTTTACAACAGAAGCCCTGACACCCTTAGGTCCCTGGCTAATAGTTTCTGGGTCAGCCCTTGGGCTCTTATACAGATATTTATGAGCCTCTGGCACTCTGTAATACCTATCTGGTTTAACTGGCGCAGGAGGCAAAGTGTCTGGATTAAGGGAAGCCTCAGAGAAAACATCCTGAACAACATCCAAAACAGGAGGTATAGCCAAGGGCCGATGTTGTGGTAAAACAAAAATTCCCTAAGCCTCTTTCGAATCTGAGAAATCCTGACCTTCCCATTTAAAATGCTCCCTCATAGAATGCAGGGTTTCTGAAAAAGAAAAATCCTCTGGAGGAGAAGCAGAAGGACTGGAATCCTCTGCGTCTGAATTAGAATAAGGAGGAAAATCCTGAATGTCTTCAGCCGAAGACTCTGAGTAATCTGAAGCATGTTCCAAACTTTCCACCTCTGGCTCCACCCTAGGCCTCTTATCTGGAGGGGGCATAGAACCCCTGATTAAGGAAATCAAATCTTCTGCCATTTTAAGCATATGTTTTTTAGGTACAGAACCTGCAGAACTAGGACTGACACCAGAGGAAGACAAACCAGGCCTGACCTTGGAAGGTACCTTAGAGACAGAAGGGGAAGGCCTAACCACCTTATGCAAAGAAGGGAGTACAGCAACCTGAGAGGCCCCCTCAGCCTGACCCGACTCCTGAGAGGCCACATCTTGCAAAATTAACGGCTCCCCCTGAGACTCAGCTGAAACCTCGGCTGGATCCACAGATTCCACCGTAGTTTCTAAAGAACCGGCGTCTGGAACGGACGACTCATCCTGCTTGGACTTTAACGATTTTTCCTTGCGCTTCTTAGCGGTAGCGGGCGTCGGAGGATCCGACGGCATATTGTAATTACACCGCTTACCGAAGACAAGCCTAGCGCAATCTAACCTACGTTTAATGGTGCGCTTATTAAATCTAGCACAAAAGCGACACCCGACTACGTCGTGCTCATGCCCCAAACAAGGAATACGGAGAGAGTGGTAATCCCTATGCGGTATCTGTTTCCCACAAGAAATACAATTATTCACTTTTTCTGACATCCGGAATTAACTGAGGCAAGAAAAAACAAAAATATTCCCCAACGGGGTACTTAGCCCAACTTGGTTTTCGGTCTGAAACTCAGAATACGAAAATTTCAGAACGCTGAACGGCACTTGCAAACGCTGCTTCTGCTTTGGACCATGCGGCAAGAAAGACTGAGGATATGATGTCGGTCATGCGCTTTAATACCATGGCGTACTGACGTCAGATCTAAGCGACCATGACAGACGCCAGCCTAACACTTTGGTATTCGGGCCGACCGAGGACAGCGGACTACCCACAGGTTATGACTGCAGCAATGTGAGATGAAGAACATAATCAAGTTTCAGATTGGAACACCACGTTTCAGATAATGCAAGGCAGTTTCCATGGATCAAACTACAAAGAAACAAGGACAAGGAAAAAACTGTTATACAAAGAAAGAGCTGTTTTACATCAGACTCTGGAAAAATACCAGACCTTCTGGTATAAATGCAAATATGCTTAAACAGTACTTTGGAAATTTGCTATAGAGAGCTAACAGCATACGTGTTGCGTGTTTGTAGAACCAAAAGTTAAATGTAACAGAAATGTAGTACTAACTAAAGCAGTTTGCTGAAGCAGTTTGCCTCCGTGTATTTATTGTACTTAGTACAATCCAGTATTTAAAAGTAGCTTGGTTATACTAAGAGTTAATATACTGTGGTGTGTTTGCATGCAAATGTAAACAACAAGAAGGAACCAACAGAAGGCAGCACAGAATTCTTCAATGGCAAGCCACAGCTGACGGACCGCATGGCTTCTCCTTGTCACAACTACAGCTACTTTTTCATTTTATTCAGTTAGTACGTCCAGTTACAGAGCAAACGTTTGCCTCCTTCTTATGCACAGTATACAGTAGCAAAACAGTGCATCTCCGCAAGTTCCACAGGTCCTGTACATTTGCACAGCTGAATCTGCCAGCGGTATTTGGACACCTTTTGGGAGAATCAATGAGGGACTTTCCACGCTTTCTCGACAGAAGACTTGATCGCCTTCCACATAGAAACTGGCAATTCTTTTTGTTTCTCATTCTACAGCATGGATGCTATAAACAACAGAACTGTAAAGTGTAACACTACCTTTCAGGTAGACAGTAGTAATAGTCTAGCACATGTATTGTCAGGATTTACACATTGGTATAAACACAACTGTAGCACATGCAATACTTTATTAATTTTAACGCTTTATGTAAATTATGTTTGACTGGCATCTTAAACAGCAACATCATTTGTATGACAGTAAAAGTTTATGTCCTATCACCACATGTAAAATATTAATTTCAGAGTTACAATATCAGTCAAGTCAGTTATTTACAAGATCTATACATCTTGCTAGACAAAAGTGGCATAAAACCACTGCACATTACAAAACAGATAACAGAGATGAAGATCATGGTGAACTGACAAAAAGATGGATTTGCGACTACTGCAGCATTTACGTGTTTGGGCTTTAATCTGTTCCATTATGGAGTGTTTACCCAGTATGGAATTACTGGGTTTATATCAAAGTAACTACATATGGTGATTGATTTAGAGCTGGATAGAAAAAATTTTGGTGAAAATAACAGGACTTGGACTGGTTGCTATTGCCATTCACATGTTTTCCCAGACAGAATGGTATGGTATGCATTTGCGATCATTGCAGCCTTTTTTTTTTTTTTGTCTTGGGTCCAAATCCGTTTAACTGTTGAGTGTTTACTCATCATATACCTTTTGGGTGTATTCCAATAAAGCAATTTCATATGGTGGCTGATTCATAGCTGGATAAAAACATATCTGGTCCAAACAGTAAGATTTGGACGGGCTAGTTTGGGGCCTGTGATTTTTTTGGTATGATATTTACTACTGGCAGGTATCAACAGCCATTATATTGAATGAAGTTCAGTGTGGATATCATCCACCTATTTATATATAAACAAAAAAAGATCTAATTCAATTAAGATTACCAATGGTACAAGACAAGGCTGTCCACTTTCTCCCTTTCTCTTCAATCTTTTTATTGAACCATTTTTTTTATATATTACTCAAAATACATATCACACCATACCTAGAATTCTCAACACACAAGTAGCTTTATCAGCCTTCGCTGATTACTTAAACCTTTACTTCAAATTTCCTAACACAGACCTGCCAAAAATTTTAAAAGCAATTACTATTTTTTCTGAGGCCTCAGGTTACCAAGTCAATAACAAAAAGTCACACATTTTCCCAATAAATCCTGAGGCTCATAAACCTTTTTTTTTCCCGGAATCTCCCTTTAATATCTCATACAATCTTAAATACTTAGGCATTAATTTTCAACACAACCAAGCTTCCTCGCTTCAAAATAATCTGCTTAAATCATGGTCCATCATTTGTCAAGACCTTCAAAGATGGAAGTTACTAAATCTATCATTTCTTTCTAAAGTAGCTATTGTGAAAATGAATATCTTGCCTAGACTCCTGTATCAATTTAGTTCAATCAATGTTATTATATCAAACAATCTTTTCACACAATTTGAAAAAACTTTGGTCAAATTTCTTTGGTTTCCAAAAACGTTAGGATCTCTTTTTCCAAATTATGCCTTCCTAAAGAGAAAGGCGGGGTGGGCCTTCCAAACATTCATCTTTATTACACAATTATTTGTTCCAATAAATTATGGTCCGTTGCAAACATGAATAGAAAAGCTCAAATTCACTATCCAGCTTGGTTGAAGATATGGCACGCCATATTCTCTCTAATAAAATTAATCCTAAATCTATTCCCTTTCTATCTCCCGCCTCTTTGAAAAGTTCAAGAATATCACCCCTATTGAAATTTCAAATTAAATCTTTTCAGAAATTGATTAAGGACATTAATCTTCATCCTATTCTTCCTTTTCTTCAACCAATGCATCTTAATCCCAATCTAATGATCAACAACAAGATGATAGATCTGGAGGAATTCCCTCTCATTAAAGGCCTTACAGTATGGGATATCCTTAAACATAAAAACTTATCTCTTGCTGAGCTACGTTTAACTCTGAAAGTTAATAACAAATACACGGTTATGCTCACAACTTAGGGAACTTATCTCTTCACAAACCAATAATATATTCCCTGATACACTACTAATTGATAAACTAAAACTAATCATTAATACAGTTGCTAATGACAACAAAACAACATCCTCGTCATACAAGTTATTACACCCTCTACTTTACAAAGGTAACTGCCTATTCTCCAAATACTGGGATAAGCAAATCTCTCCTATTACAGAAGACCAAAAATTACTAGCTATAAAAACCACTATAGAACTCTCCCCCTTTAAAAAACTCTTATATACGCAACTGATGTTGAATAACAACTCCTACTATACCCCTGTAAGAATTAATAAATTTAACTCCAATAGCTCGCCTTTCTGTTCGTGCTGTCCTGGTGTGAGAGCTGACTTACTACATATTATGTGGCATTGCAAAAATTCCCATAAACTATGGTGTTCTCTCAAAGTGCGTCTCAAAAAAATGGGTTACTATAGCTCCACTCTCTCATGGGATACGGCTATACTAAATATACCTCCCCCGGGCCTGCCTAAATTTCATCTTCACATCTTAATTACGATGTGTTCCCTCATAAAACTTTACATCACATATAACTGGTTAGATCGGACCAAATTGTGCTGGCGGGGATTCAAGGACATGGCCACCAAATATATCTCTGCTCAGAAATTCATCATATATGGACCTAGGAAGAGAGCCTATTACAGTAAACTTTGGAAAAGCCTATTTGAAATAATCCTGTGCGACTAAAATCTGGCTTTCCTACAAACCTTCCTTTATACTCTCTTTCTTTATTTATGGGGCAACTCTCTACTACTACAAAGTACAAATAGGGCTGTTAATAGGTAGTATTAAAGTACTGACACTGTTTGTTTTTTTTTTTTTAGTACTGGTAGCACTGTATATATTGTTCCTTTTGGGTTTTTGTTGTTAATTTGTATACTATGCATAATTCAAGAAGCTGTAGTCTTCTTCCTTGTCCATGTTAAATATGCTCTTATGTTCATCTCACTTTATAACAAGGTCACAAGCATCCATGTATGTAATTTTTGTGCGTATTCATTGCTTGTACTTTTATGTATATGCATGGTTTTGTTTACTCACCTTTTTTTGAAAATAAAAAATTATTTTGAAAAAAAAAAAAAAAAAAGTTCAGTGTGGATAGACTGTTGGTGTGTAATCTTAACTAATAGTGTGGAAGTACTGAATCTTCAAAATTTAGAACTATACGGATGATGAAATTTCATAACTAGTAACTGTAGTGGTTGAGACATGACATTGTTACTGAAATGGATTTGTCATTATACAAGACTGTCTGTTGATAGACTTTTTTTGGATAACAATATTATGCATATGTGGACTTGCAATTATAATTAAAACATATATATACACACCTAGTTATGTACATTAGTATGCTACAACAGCTGACTGTTAATATTTTGAGGATTTGGCTATATATGCAGGCTGATGCCATTATTGTCTCTGTGAAACCACCATTTTGAAATGTTATGGTCATTATTTAGTTGATTTTGAACTGGATTTGAAAGGGTTTGAATCTTGAGAATTGTATAGTGTGATAATTCCATCTTAGCATCTTGGTTTAGACTGTAATTACATTGCATTAAGCCAGTTCATAACATTTTTTGTACTTGGTTCCTATTAGTATTGTCTTTATTGGAGAAAGTTGTTAGTTACGACAGTTTGAACAGACATTCGGCTCCATTTTACACAAGTGATATATTGGAAGCATTTCAGGGTCGTGTACACCTTTGCAAGGTTGGGAATACCTTTATTTCTATCGAAAGAGGGTCCTGTCATGGCTCTTTACCAGGTACTGGATTTGCAAACTTTGTAAAGTTGGCAATAGTTTTATTTACATAGTAGAAGGGTCCTGGGCTAATTCCATACCAAATAATGGATTTATGCATCTCTTTGGGCCTGACACTCTATTGAAGAAAGTTGTTAGCTACAACAGTTTGAACAGACAACAGTGGGTGCCATTTTCTACAACTGATATATTGGAAGCATTTCTGGGTCACGTACACCTTTGCAAGGTTGGGAATACGCTTTATTTCTATGGAAAGAGGGTCCTGTCATGGCTCTTTACCAGGTACTGGATTTGCTTCCATACATATATATTTTTTGGGTCTGAATGACTTTGTGAAGAGAGTTGCCAGCGATAACTGTTTGGACAAATAATACTGGTGGTTGGATACTGCATTATTCATTTGGGTGCCCTATTCTATAACAAGTTTGGACTGGCGTTTCATACAAATTTTGTATCCGGTTGGACGTTTGTGGTTCGGGACATTTGTGGACTCCGGCTTGGGGTCTTTCGAACATTGAAGAGATATTTCTCTCTCTTTTTGGCCCAAGAACTTGAAACGGGTTTGGCAAAACGATGTGGACTTGCTGCTATGTAGATTGGGTGATTGTAATGTGCTAATATTTTTTACTTTTGTGTTTGTTTAAAAGATCTGGTTTTGGGGTTGGAACTGTCAAATGACTTAAAGGGTGCAATAAGTGTTCAACATTTGGACTTTAACAATTAGTCCAGAACTTTGGTTCAGCCATTCACTAATCTAGCTTTACTTCCATTGGGCCAGTCATTGTTTTTTGACTTGGTGTTGGTAGGATATATTTTATATCTTGTATTGAGCCAGTAATGGTTAGTTGCTAGGTATTATACACAGGCATGGGAAGCAAATTATAAGTTTTTGGGACCCTGGTTTTGGGTCGGTGTTAAGTAACATACTTAGGGGTTTACATATTCAGTGTTTTTCATTACATTACATTACCCACTTACCATAGTATTGTACTACAGTTGCCGATACTTTTTCTGCTGCACTCTCTTCACTTGCTGTATCCCGCTCCGTTCACCCTACGGCTCACTCCGCTCCCATCTCTACCTCCAAATCCCACCCGTCCCCAGTGCTCCTATACTTATTGCAGAAATATACATCCCCCTCATACAACTATCAATCATATATCCCTCAGGTTTTTTTTAGACCAGTCCCACTCCTACACCACACCATCCTACTATCATACTTTTGCCTCCCCAACTCTCACCCTCTTCCACCTCGTTCATTAACTAAACCCTATATGTACCAACCTCTTCTACACAACCACCTCCTAAACCTACCTCTACCCCCTCTCACTTCCACACCTA
Source organism: Protopterus annectens (assembly GCF_019279795.1). Lineage (NCBI taxonomy): Eukaryota > Metazoa > Chordata > Ceratodontiformes > Protopteridae > Protopterus > Protopterus annectens. The sequence continues at coordinate 1,153,454,080 of NC_056743.1, read as the reverse complement.
CTTTTTCCCCCTTTCCTCAAACTCCATTCTACACTCTTTCCTATATCTGATCTCCCACTATGTATACCTTAATGCTCACCAACCTACTATTTCAACTAATCTTCTGACATCTCACTGCACCCTATGCACCATTACCCTCCTTCCATAAACACCCCACCAACTCACTCTCAAATGATCAGTCTAACTCAAAAATTGACATCATCCCTCCCCACTTTCCTACCCTTAAACGTTCTAGTCCCTAAAATAAAAATACCCCCTTCTTACTCCCCAACTCCAAAAAACAAGACAAAGCTTATTAGATACTACCCACTCATACCAAAATCCAAAAGTTTCCCCACCACTATACTTATAGCAGGTGATATTCATCCAAACCCAGGTCCAAACCCAAACCTTACCTCTAGTCCAAACATCCCTCCCACCTCAGCTCTCTAACTACTCCCCTAAAACAAATCTTCTTCTATTCTATTAATACCAGAAGCATTCTTAAACTTAGTCAGTTCCATGCTTGGATAGCAAATCATACCCCTGATGTCAATGCGGTAACAGAAACCTGGCTTAAACTACACAACCTAGATAAAGATATCCTCCCCCAGGCTATAACATGATTCGCCTAGACCAAATGAACAAAAAGGGTGGGGGAGTTGACATAGTCTATTCTAGTAATCTCACTATTTCTCTCATCACAAACCCAAAGCCATCTTTCTCCCCAGCAGAAATACTGACAGTTAACCTTAAACTAAACTACACTACAGTCACTATAGTAGCCACCTACATTCCACCAGGTGATAATATTCCAATACTGGAAAACATTCTCTCCTATTTTTCCCTGAATATCGCATATGAAACAATCCTTCTTGGTGACATGAACATCAATTGGCTAACTCTTAACCCTGGATCCATGCACAATATTAATCTATATGGATTTACCCAGCTAATTACTAAGCCAACACACTAACACCCACACTACAAATACCCTCACAGATTGGATACTTGTCTCAGCTCCATCCAAATATCATAATCTTGAAACTCTTCCTGATTCCCTGAGTGACCACTCACCTATAAAAAAGTGCTAAGATATACAAGTCACCTCCCAAAACCACACAATTTTTTTACCAGGTATAATCTCTCTAATTTTAACCAGGAAACGTTTAACACTAATATCTAGAGTAAACTGGGACTTACTCACTCTGCTTCCTTTAGATGAGGCTGTCATTGGTTTTAACTCTACTTTTCTGGAGATCGTTAATTCACTAGCCCCACCTCATAAAATCAGGACTAAAGCTAAAATATCTCCTTGGCTAACAAAAAACACGCTCTCATGAAGTCTAGAGATAAGTCCTGGAAAAAAAGGCTTCAAACAAAAAATCCCTATGATCTACAAAGAAACCTGGTCAAAAGACTAAACAACAAAGACAAAAAAGAATAATACTATAACCCCCCTCAACACTGAAATCAGACCCAAAATTATTCTGGCACACAATCAATCAAATGCTCCATCCGGGAAACCCTACCTCACCCAACCCTACCCCAAAAAAGACAACAGTAGACACAGCAAACACCTTCAACACTTACTTTGTTGAATCAATATCCAATCTCTACCTCAAATAGCTCCATCACAAAGAACCCCACAAACCCAGCTTTCTCTTCTACAACTCCTTCTAAAATCTTCTCTCACGCCCATCACCACAACCCACATCCGTACCTTACTCTCCAAACTTAAACCCTGCTCTTTATCTGCAGATAACATCCCACTCTACATTCTCCAGTCAGCTGCCCACTCACTTGCCTATCCTAACAGCTCCATCTTAGAATCTAAAGTACCTTCCATCTGGAAACACTTCTATACCACAGCTATCCACAAAGGAGGCAAATCCACTGAAATATCTAACTTTAAGCCTATTGCCATCCTTTCCCCTCTATCTAAAGTTCTTGAAAAGTGCATTCATACTCAAGTCATGGGTCATCTGTCAGGAAAACCTATTTACACCTACTCAACATGGTTTTTGACCAAAGCATATTACCTATACGGCATTCCTATCCTTTCTTAATACTATTTCCTTAGCCAGAGATTATCATAAACTTATCTCCCGTCTCTTCCTTGACCTCTCGAAGGCCTTCAATATCCTCACTCTCTAAGGCCTTCAATATCCTCACTCTCTACTACTAAACAAACTATCCAACCTCAATTTATCTCCTGATACAGTGGCATGGTTTGAAAGCTATCTTAGAGAGAGATTCCAATCTGTAAAATGGGATACTGCTCTATCAGCTCCACTACAAATACAAATGGGAGTCCCTCAAGGATCCATTTTAGGGCCATTACTTTTCAACATCTTCACAAACTTGCTCTATACCTCCTGCCCACACTCCTCTGTTATACAATATGCTGATGACTCGACAGTTTTAACTATAACTCTCACTCAGAACTCTTAACAGCTACCCAATCATCCTTTAACTCTGCAGAAACATGACTCTCCAACAACTAACTCATCCTAAACCCTAAAAGTGCAAAACTCCTACTCTTCCTCCCTAAAACAGCTAACCACATCAAGACCTCCTTCGCTATCCATTCACTCAATAAGACACCAATTGTAGCACAATCAAGCTCTAAACTCCTTGGTATTACAATCGATGACCAACTAAAATTTGATCTCCACATAAATAGTACCAGGAAAACCCACCTTAAGCTCGGTCTACTATATAGAAATAACCAATTTCCGACCTGGATCCGAGCCGGCAGCTTTCCAAGCTAGACATCTGAGCACCAAGTTCCTCCCCCTTACCCATAATACCCTGCTACCTCCCCTCCGGTCCTCAGATCAAGTTTGCCCAATTAGACAACACCAGGACAAACAATACCTGAACATCCTAACCGGATACGTACCAGGACTGAATCATTCCATCATTCAGGTAACGAAATCCAGGTTAGGGGGAAGGGGGGGGTCGGTTGCAGACAAATGAAGTTACCTACTCAGATGGAATGTTATGGTGAAAAAATAACTTCTTTATCTGAAGTAGTTAACTTCATTTGATCAGCAACCTGTGGGACAGAGTCCCCAGCTACCAAAAAACTTGGGAGGCCCTCAAGGAGGAATATTCCAGGGCACTGCAGAGCCAAATGCTGCCTCCTTCTGGATATCAGATCTAATTTATAATGCGAAATAAAGGTATGAGAAGAAGCCCAAGTAGCCACAGAACAGATGTCATCCAAGGGAACCCTTGACCAAAAAGCAGCAGAGGTAGCCACAGAACGGGTATAATGAGCATGAACCCCCACAGGCTCAGGACGACCAGAAATTTTGTACGTGAGCAAAATGCAGTGAGATATCCACCTAGCTAGAGTCACCTTCATTACTGGTTTACCCAAGGATGGCTTAGCAAAGGAAACAAAGAGCTGCTCTGACTTGCGAGAGGCGGCTGTTCTATGCAAGTAAAAGTGCAATTGTCTATGCACATCTAATGAATGTAGTCTGTACTCCCCCTTGTTCTGGTAGTTAGGGAAGAAAACAGGCAGATTAATGGATTGGTTGATGTTAGCCTTGGAAGCCACTTTAGGTAAGAAGGAAGGATTAGTCCTGAGGGATACTCTGTCCTTATGGAAGACAAGATACGGAGGTTTAGTACAAAGGGCCTGAAGCTCAGATACCCTTCTAGCTGAGATAATAGCAATCAAGAAGGCAGTATTCCAAGACAAAAACTTTAAGTCAACAGAAGCTGCAGGCTCAAAGGGTGGACCAGTTAGCGCCTGGAGGACTAAGGTTAGGTCCAACGGAGGAACCGCATTCTTGACAGGAGGTCTTAAAAGAAAGGAACCCTTCAAGAAAGTCTTACAGATCTTATCAGACGTTAAAGGACCAAGACTGTCCCCGATGTGGAAGTGGGAAATGGCCGCCATTTGAACCTTCATAGTCGAAGAACTGGCCCCTTGATGGAAAATGTGAGATAGGAATTCAAGTATTGCTGGAATGGGAGCTGTAAAAGGGTCCAAGTTCCTACTCCTGGCCCAGATGGAAAAAACATTTCCATTTACTGTTGTAGACCTCCCTGGTAAAAGGCTTATGTGCCGCCACCAGGATGGATTTAACTGCGGACGAGATACCGGGAGTCCTAGCCACTAACGGAACTGGATCAACCAAGCCGAAAGCTTGAGGTCGCCCAGATTCGGAGTTTTCAATCCCGAAGGATGAGAGATCAGATCCGGAAAGGGATCGAAGATCCAAGGAGGAGCTATGAGATGAGACCGTAGATACGAGAAACAGGTTTGACAAGGCCAGAATAGGGCTATGAGGATAACCTTGCTCCCCAACTGACGAGCTTTTTGCAAGAATTTTGTCATTAACGGGAGAGGAGGATAAGCATAAAGAAGACCGGATGGCCAAGCATGAACCAGAGCATCTCTGGGGCTCTCCCCCAGCGGGGGAATTAGAGCAAAAAACTCGCTGCACTTTGCGTTTGAAGGTGATGCAAAGAGATCGCAACAAGGTTGACCCCATTTGAGGAAGATCTGTTTCGCTTCTAAGGGGTTCAGAGACCACTCGTAAGGCGAGAGGATAGTTCGACTCAGCTTGTCCGCTAAAATGTTGGACGGACCCGGAATGTGCGTTGCTAGCAGAAAATGGTTGGTGGATATCGCCCACTCCCAAACTCTCATGGTCTCTCGGCAAAGAGGGTAAGACCTGGTCCCCCCGTTTGTTGATGTGCCAGACCACTGACATGTTGTCTGTCTGAATTGCAATAGTTCCCAGAGGAAGAAGGGCATGAAGAGCTTGCAACGCTAGAAGCACTGCCCTCATCTCCAGAACATTGATATGCAGAACGGTCTGAGTCCACGTGCCTTGGACAGTTCTGTCCATGCAATGCCCCCCCCCCACCCTAGGCGAGAAGCGTCCGTGGTCACCGTGGCTTGGGGTAGATGCATCAAAAACGGCCTCCCTTCCCGAAGCTCTCGGGAATGGAGCCACCACAGCAGGTATTCCCTGCAAATCCTGCTGAGGGGAATCGGGGAGTCCAACAGATGTCGAAGGATGGACCACTGGACCTGTAAGGTCCATTCAAGAACCCTCATGTTCAAGTGGGCTAGGGGTGAAAGGTTGATAGCTGCTGCCACAGACCCTAGAGCCCTCAGGACTAACTCCGCTGGTGGGGCCGGAGAGTGTAGAAGTGCTAAGATGTGGAGTTAGGTTGCGGAGTCTGTCCGACGTCAAAAAGGCCTTTGACTGAAGCATGTCTATTCTGGCCCCTATGAAAGTCCAGGACCTGAACAGGCTGAAGGGACGATTTTTTGTAATTTATAGTGACCCCCAACTGGTGGGCCAAGAGCAGGAAACCATCCCTGGCTGAGCACAGTAGATGCCTGGTGGGAACGGCGAGGAGCCAGTCATCCAGGTAAGAAAGACCTGTATTCCCTGAAGCCTCAGGTGTGCCGCTACAACTGCCATGACCTTGGTGAACACCCTGGGGGCTGTGGTGAGGCCAAATGGGAGGACCCTGAACTGATTATGACTGGCCCCCAACTGGAAGCGGAGAAACCTCCTGGATCGCCTGTCCATGAGAATGTGATAGTACGCATCCTTGAGGTCTATGGAGCACATCCAGTCGTTCTCCTGCAGAAGGGAGAGAATAGATTGAGGATTGACCATCCGGAATTTCTCCTTGGCAATGAACAGGTTCAGTGTAGACAGGTCGAGAATTGGCCTCAAGTCCCCAGTCTTTTTTGGCACCAAAAAGAACCTGGAGTAATTGCCTGGCCTGGGGGGACATGCTGGATGGCTCTTTCTTAGCAGCTCCTTTATCTCTAAAGCCGCCGCCTCCCTCTGACTGGGTGCAACATCGGGGAGGTGCCTCAACTGAGGAGGAGGATTTATGAAGGTGATATAGTAACCTCTGGATATTATTCGGAGCACCTAGCGATCTGTCGTGATGGACTCCCAATGTGCTAGGTTTCCGAGAAACGCCCCTTGACTGCCTCCTGAGAGGAGCAGTCGGGCAACCCCTCAGGGTTGTTGCGCGCATCGGTTGGAAAAACGTTCCCTCGACCTGAAATTCTTCGCCCCCCCCTGCCTCTGGGCCGGCGTCCACCTTGTCCTCCCCTGCCTCTGAAGGACGAAGGGTCCAGAGCGTAACGGAATTGTTGAGATTTCCGGAACCACATCTTTTGTCCTCTCTGGTTCCTGGAAAAGGACCTTTGAGGAGCCGAGAAACGGATTCCGACGGCAGACGTCTTCCCGTCTTTCTCGCTCTGGAACAGCGCATCGCGGACGGTCTTGCCAAACCAGCGTAGAACCATCAAAGGGAACATTCATAAAGGACGCCTTGAAGGGTTCCGCAAAGCCAGAGCCAGGCGTGACGCCGTAAGGCGATGCCTGCTTCGCTGGCTCTAGCTGCCCCCTCCGTGGCATGGTAGAGAAGCCGCATAGATGTGTTGGATATCGATTTTAGAGTGGCCATCCGTGCCGAGAAAGTTAGTTTGTCCTCGGCCAACATGGACTCTGGGGGTGACCCAGCGTACTCTTTCACTAGATCCCGCTGAAGCCTAACCACGTGTGCCAAGTAATTCAGCGCCCTTATGGAAAAGGTGGCTGAAGCAAACATCTGCTCTCCAATGCGATCCATCGTCCAAGACTCCTTTGTTGGGAGGATGGACCTGAGAACTATCCTGTGTCAGTTCCTTCTTGGTGGCAGCCGCCACCACCATGGCATCTACCAGGGAACCTTTCTCAATGCTGTCCTGTCTGTTGGGGGACTAAAGATCTTATCCAGTCTCCTGGGGATTGGCTCTACAGTGTCCGGCTCCTTCCACGCCCTGGTAGTAATTAGATCTACCAGGGGTTCGGCCGGAGGGGACACCCAAGAGGTAGACGGGCCTGCGTCAAACACCTCCAGAAATACTGATTCGTCCGAGGAAGGTTTTTGAGCTGACCAACCCCTCTAATGCGCAGCATCTCCATAATGTCTCCAAAGGAGACTTCCTCGCGGGGTGACCTGGGGGAACCTTCCCATTCCTCCAAGTCAGGGTCTTCCGTGAGGGACTCTGGGGAGTCCAAGTGCCTCCTCTTACACTATCATTTGTGAGGAACCTCCTCGTGGGGACTGTCCGAGGAGGGCTCACCATGCTCCTCTACAGGAACTAGCTGGGGTGTAGACTCAGGCTGTCCCTGGGGCCGAATGATGGAAGACAGGCCCATCTGCGAGGGAATGATGGGTGGATCCGTAGCATGAGCCTGGGGCCTCGAATCCCTCGAGAGGGCCCTCTCCACCACGTCGAAAGCCGAAGGTGAACCACTCTCCCTGGGATCAGAGAGCAGCCCCTTGGATCAGACGTGTGGATCAGCGCTGAAGTGATCGGACCCGAAAGGGAAGTGTGCTCCGACTGTATCTGAGCCAAAGGACACACTTGCCCCTCCGGATCCAAGCCTCGGCTCACGGCCCCGAGAGCTTGGATCAGAAAAAGGACCCGATAAGCTCGAAGGTAAGGCCGAAGTAGCAATAACTATCGGCGCCGACTCCCCGGCTCCGAGGTTACTTAGATCCGACGGCTCTGAAACCAGATAATAGATCGAAGGAGCAATGGGGGCAAAGAAGAGGGCCGAGCTCCCCCCTGGAAGGGGGGAAGGCAAGAGCACTCCCATCTGCATCTGGACCTGAAGGAAGCGACGCATCATCTGGTCCATGTCTGCATCAGGAAGGCTTCTTGTAGACCTAGAAGCCGCAGAGGCTGGCCGGGAAGGTCGCCTTGATGACCTCGAAGGTGGCCGGGGCTCCTCCGGCGAGAAATGTGGGGAACGGAGCCGAAAGGGGGAGGACCCGGAAACCTTCAAGGGAGAACAGAGCTGCTTAGCCGGCGGGGCCGAGGGGGCAGAGTCGGCCTGCCACTTGTGGCTCTTATGCCTCTCCCTGTCCTTGTCTCTCACTATCTCTCCTTTCTTTCTAGGGTCCCTCTCTCCCTGGGACACAGTGGGAGGTTGAGTCCTGGCCAGGGGAGCAGGGACTGTTGGCTGAAGAGCCGCAGCCGCGATTGATGCCACTGAGGGAGAGGAGGAAGAAGTAGAATCCGCGGGCAAAAGGCCTGCTAAGATTAACTTGTTCCTCCTGTCTCTCACAGCCTGGGGGGGGCAGCACATCTCGCAGCCTGATGTTAAATGTGCAACCCCCAGGCAAAGAACACACTGAGTGTGTCCATCGGCTGGGGACAGCTTATGGCCACACTCAGAGCATTTGGAAAAAAATGGCCTTAGGCCATACTAACACACTCACACTCCCTAACACAGATAAGGGGAAGGGAAATACACCTAAGTTTGACTAAACTAAATTAACTAGTCTAAGGGATTGACTATCTCACACACACTTTTTAAGCTGGTAAAAGACAGAGAAAAACACCTACTCTAATCTTACCTAATTGCAAGGAGCTAGTCACTCGTACTTATAGAAGCCGTGGCAAATGAGATCTGGGGACTGGAGGGATGTAGCAGGGTATTATGGGTAAGGGGGAGGGAGCTTGGAGCTTGGATCTCTAGCTTTGAAAGCTGTCGGCTCGGATCCAGGTCGGATCAGAGACCCACAGGTTGCTGATCAAATGAAGTTAACTACTTCAGATCAGCAGTTAACTGTGCTGATCAGAAATAATTTACGACGTACTATTCTACCTTTAGAAAATGGTTACGCGTACACAGCACAAACTTTCATTCAGTTAAAGTAAGGCACTTAGAGATTTTAAAACCATTTCAAATAAAACAGTTCTAGGGCATAGAAATCAAATGAGAGTAGTTAAATGCAGAAAAGACATAACGTCACAAGACTGACATGCATGCATTTTTTTTTCAACTAAAGTGCAGCAAAAGGCAGACCACAGCAAATGTAAATCATGTAAATATATCTGTCTAAGCATGTCAGTTAAGTCAATATCTGTTTTGTTTCTTACAATATTTTGTAATTGTATGACAGCATAAAAACTCCAGCAAAAACAGTCTTCAAAAGCAGTATTATGCATACTTAGAATTATAATAAACATTCATAATTTGCCTAAGAGTTTTACAACTGCATTCTAATATCAAGTTGCAAGTATATTAACGAATGACTGAAAGTACGAGTAAGTGCTAAAGGAATTATGGGTTAAGCATCTGGAATGAGCAAAAAAAAAAAAGTATGTGAGCTCAAATCTTTCCAGGCTGAAATAGGTAGTTACAAGAAATGTCACATAAGATAAAATGTTACTGGTACTAAAGTTTATAAGGTCAAGGAAACAAAACTGGTCTGTCAAGCCAAATGGCTTACGTTTTTCTAAAACATTATTAAGTATTCACGTACAGCATTAAGCAAAAAGCACAAAAGTCTAATCCTGTTTAGTAATTGTAATAAAATGTCACAATTGTGCATACATGTCATTAATCTGTTTGCAAGTAAATAATACAAGTATAGTCAGTACATGAGCTATAGTATGCAGTTAAATTATGCAGGTCCCTTTACAAAAAAGGGAGGGTACAAATAACTACTAGTAACAGCAGACGTCTTTTCAAAATGAATAAAAGCAATTCCTATTACAACTTTTGACAGTATAGGCAACAGCAAAATAAATACACAAATGTGTACGAGCAAAGTGTCACAGTCTACATAACAGCCAAAAGGGCAAGTATACATTCAATTCTCACAAAATAAAATGATATATACTACAGAAAGGCATGCTTTCAATTTTACACTAACTGTGTAAATAGTACTGCAAAAGGTATGTAATTAGCAGACTTCAGTTTAATGCTAGGCTTAAAAATTGGACTGAGTGTACATTACAGCCATGTATATACAAATACAAAAACAATCTGTACAAGCAAGTGTATTCTGTACAGTATATAGTAAATGGTTTATCTATGTAAATACAGTAACAAGTTATAGCTTGACATTTGTGACATTTTATTTTCAAAAAACAAGACTGCAATGCCTTTGCAATAAAATTCTCAAGCATAGTCAAGAAATTACTGTATAGGACATCACTGTATAGAGTCATATTCAGATTCATCCAGTTCTAATAGCAATGGTTGTCATCACTGTGTTGACAATATTAAACTGTGTTAACTTGCTGTATTAAAAGGAAATCTAAAGGTTTTGTTTCCCACACTGTTTCTAGTTAAAAGCAATATAAATTGCCTATAGACAGTTTTGTATTTAAAATAAGAGGGAATGTATACAGTGAGATGTTTAAATATGTATAAATGCATGTGCACATCTATTTGCTAGTTAGATGCATATACACATCTGTTGCTATAATATGTGAAAATAATATAGTTAGTTAAATACATGCATTTCTGTTTGGTAGCACACATTCTGGTACAGCTTGAGACAAGCTGAATGTTCAGTGTCTGGAACATGCTTCAAGGACTATAGATAAAAATTCAGCTGCGAGACACGGCACGCAGCATTCAGACATCTGCATTTCATTTGCATCATTCTGAACATCAAAACAGAGGGAATTACGAATAACACTTAGTAAAAAAATGCTACACAAAATAGAACACAAGAATTTTAGTTGTAAAAAGCATACAGCATGTACGTTTAAAAAATAACATTTAACACAAATATAACAGCATGGTTAGCTAAACAAGGTCAGGCATACATAAAAGTAGAGAAACAATCAAAGACTGAAACATTTCAATAAACAGCTCCATTTCTATTAAATGCTGTACATTACCCCCTGAAAATGTAACAGTTCTGACAAGGGAAGACATCATGCAAAAATGTCAGTGTGTAGACAATAAGACAAAAATAAGAATAAATGTTCAAAACAAAGATGTTGCACGGAGATGCAGAAATCTGGATATTCAATGTCCGTAAGCACTCAAATACGACTACCTGCCACAGCACACCACCATATGCTGTTTAAGTTCAGTATATGAAACCAAAAAAGTCTCGAATTGCTTTTCAGCACCACTAGAATCTTTCAATTTTCAACAGTCAACTCCACCGAACAATAACTTGTAAATCGCACAAACAGAATAATTCAAGCGTTCAGCGAAGTAAAAACAGATAAAGTAGTTTATTTAAAACACCCGGCAAGCGCTTTCAACAAGGTCTTCTTCAGGCCATTATACAAATTTCAAATAACACTCACGTATATTTATAGAGGATGCGTCGTGAACATTTGATGTCACATCCTGTTAAACGTAATTTAAACTAGTTTATATATAGTTTATATTTGGTTCCAACAGGAGAGAAATAGGGGTCATAAAAATTAAGAAGGCAACCTCTATGGAAAGGAAGCTCCGCATGTGTGTGTAAAAGGAACTAAGTACTTTCATAAACAATCATTTGAGTTACTACATTTGTCCATGCAATTTAACAACAGTTAATGCGATCGTTTAAATTACGTTAAACTGGAAACATTGGATCTGCATTAGCTATAATATCTAAATGCCGGAATTTGAAGCAGCATACTGGTATCATATATTTTTGGATTTAGCGAGTGTATACTAGTAACAACTATTGAACCAGGACTTATTTAGTGTAGTCTTTTAGAGTATTGTTTTTAATCTATATACGTAGATCTTATGTATGGTTCATTTTGTAATAGTTACATGGCTGTACTAATTGATGTACGTGAAAACAGTATTTGTATTACGTGTATACCTAACTAGAATGTTAGGTGCTTCATTTCTACAGCACCTAGATGGTTAGGAAAATGTTATGTATTTTTAATGTGTTTTAATTTTAACAGGATGTGACATCAAATGTTCACGACACATCCTCTATAAATATATGTGAGTGTTATTTGAAATTTGTATAATGGCCTGAAGAAGACCTTGTTGAAAGCGCTTGCCGGGTGTTTTAAATAAACTACTTTATCTGTTTTTACTTCGCTGAACGCTTGAATTATTCTGTTTGTGCGATTTACAAGTTATTGTTCGGTGGAGTTGACTGTTGAAAATTGAAAGATTCTAGTGGTGCTGAAAAGCAATTTGAGACTTTTTTGGTTTCATATACTGAACTTAAACAGCATATGGTGGTGTGCTGTGGCAGGTAGTCGTATTTGAGTGCTTACGGACATTGAATATCCAGATTTCTGCCTCTCCGTGCAACATCTTTGTTTTGAACATTTGGGACTTGGTTATTTTGTGTGTGTGCACGGAAGCTTGTTGTGAGTGTCAACTTGTCTCTGCAAAAATAAGAATAAACTCACAGGAAGAAAAAGTATTATTTCTACCAATACTCCGTTTATTTGTATAAACACAGTAATACAAGAAAAAGGACCATGGGTTAAAATACTTACCATTCTAGGTAATAAACCAGTACTTCATGCCGATCAAGTGGTAAAAATACCATCCACTTGTACCATGACAGAACAATACGTTTCCAAGTTTTAAAGATACCAATTGCAGATTTAAAAGAGCTTGGTATAAAAACTAGTAAAACAAGATCTCTCACAAATTGTACATTTACAAGCATAATAAAATCCTACTATTTAGTAAGTCATTACAAGTATCTTTGATAGACAGATTGCAATTTAGTATAAATGGACAATATTGCCTTCAAATTTCAAAATGTTTGTTAAAGTGGCACCACAGTTTGTATGTATGGTTTCAAATAACCCAGTGCTAATAGTAAGAGAGAAAAACAAAAGCTGACACTGCCCATAACTGGTGGGACATATTTAAAAAATGGTCATCATCTGGGACCAAATTGCTAAATTGGTTAATACATCATGTGTTAATTGTTTTAAAAGTCATAATAATAACTTACAATAGTTTATATGCTGCAGGTTACAAAGAGTTGCAATAACTCAACAAGTTATAATTGTAAATATGAGCAAAGTGGTAAATGCTGTAAATAGCAATGCTGATGAAACAAATGCAGTCTTTTCTTTAAGTTTAGTCCGTTCCTCAAACAAATCAAAAAAATGGGGAACTGAAAGAATACTCTGTTCTATATAGTATATACTGTCTTTTCAAACTGCTGCTGGCATGATTATTAGCTTGAATAAAAGCTGGAAGAATAATATGAAATATAAAGGGTTAATTTAAAAATAGTGCAAAATGCTGAAAACTTAGTAGTAAATGTGCTGGCATAGCACAGTTAAAATTTGGCATCCATGTGAAGGAGTATGTTATTGAGAAAAATAACTGTGCAGATGGCAGCTAGAAGGACTTCAACAAAGTAAAGGGACGTAACATCAAGATAAAGTTGAAACATCAAGTTTCAGATAGTGCTGGAACACCACGTTTCAGATAATGCAAGACCGAGTTTCCATGGATCAAACTACAAAGAACCAAGGACAAGGAAACAAAGGAAAAACTGTTACACAAAGAAAGAACTGGTTTTACATCAGACTCTGGAAAAATATCAGACCTTCTGGAATAAATATAACTATGCTTAAACAGACTTCGGAAATTTGCTATAGAGAGCTGACAGCATATGTGCTGCGTGTTTGTAGAACCAAAAGTTAAATGCAACTAAAATGTACTAACTAAAGCAGTTTACTGAAGCAGTTTGCCTCCATGTATTTATTGTACTTAGTACAATCCAGTACTTAAAAGTAACTTGGTTATACTAACAGTTAATATACTGTGGTGTGCTAGCATGCAAATGTAACTAACAAGAAGGAACCAACAGAAGGCAGCACAGAATTCTTCAGGGTTAATTGGCTAGACATGAAACTGTCCCACAAGGGCATTAGCCTAGTACTAATCTAAGAACCTACATATTATTATAGTTGGACATAGTGCACTTAGTGATCACACAACCTGCTCTGATTATTGCTTGCAACTCTACAGCTCTCTTACCTTTGTGTTTCCTGGTCATTCATCAGTTATCTAACCAGTACGCTGAAGCATGCAGTCTATAAGACATGTTATATCATTGGCTTTAAAATGTGAGAAGATCTTAACTGACAATAATATGACATGTGTTTGCCAACAAATGCAGGCTGGATGTCACAAAAAGCATAGACTGCTTTTTTTTTAGGGGGGGGGGGGGGCAAGGTGAGTTACTGTTATGGCACATACAAGTGTAGACTGTTCTTTTGGGACAAGCAAAGGTGAGTTACTGTTATTGGACAAACAAAACTGGGCTGTTCTTTTGGGGGGAGCAAATGTGAGTTACTGTTCTGTTGAAATTGTTTTGTCCCACCCACCTTTCCTATTTTTGGTTTGTACTTTAAATTTGGTGGCTTTTGCAATTGCCCGCCCCACTGCAGATTTGATCTGGGACACTCCCCCGTCCCATCTCTTTACCGCATTCTACCTAATAAATTCTTTCTGCACTTGCTTTTAGTCCTTTTTAATTTAATTGCATTTTTGAAACTGTGTTTGGTCTAATATTGCTGCATACTCAAGTGTCCTACCTTGCACTGCATGTGAATTGTTTTACTACTACTGTTTTTGCTACTTTTCTGTATTAAAAAAAAAAAAAAAAACTGTAAGCCTGTTTCCTACCTTTCCTGTAACTAGTGTTCCAGATACAGATTTGCTGTATCCAGGACTGTATGTAAGCTTCCGAGTCCCACAAGCCTTTCTGTGTTGGAGGGAAGTCTTCTAGCTTATCAGTGGGAGTGGTAAGCACTAGGTAACCTGTCTACCACACAAGTAGTGGTTCTGGCCCAGAATTTGTAGTTATTGGCCGTTTGGGCAATCTCTTCCATCTCTCTCAACTTTCTGATTTGAAAGCCTGTATTTGCACTTGTTTCTGTCCTGTAACTCATCTAGGGCAGATACAAATTCTTAGTTTTAGCACTTAAATTTGCTTGTTCATGCTCAGCACTTGTTCAGAACTTGTAAGCACTAAATAAGCTACTAATTACTATAGCACTCTGTTTTCCTCATTACCTAGAGGAAAACAGTTTTTGTACTTAGTTTTCTCACTTGCTTAAAGAAAAACAGCTCCCACAAAGTCTGCACTGTAAATTTTCCCTTAGAACTAGGCAAGCCTCAACTCAAGTGATTCAGATCAGCTGCTCTTATTGCAGCACTTGCAAAACAGAAATCAGCACTTGTCCTAATCTCCTAGACAGCACTATTCTCCAAATTTCCTAGACAGCACTATTATAATATAGCATAAGACCCTCGATCGTCCGCAATACTCAAGTTCAATTTACTCTTCAAAGCATGTCCAGAGATCAGCCTCAGGTGTACTCTCCAGTTCATCTGGTGGATTGGGCATCCTGAGGCAATGTCACAACTGCCTCATGTATAGACAACCCTCTCCTCTTACCTCTAGACACAAACACTTGTGAGAGATGCAAATACACAGCCAGCCTGGAGGCTAAGCGCTCTCAATCCATACCTGTAACAGTCAAGAGGATAAGGGACACACTTGCATCACACCACCTGTCACACATGAATCTACAAAACAAGCACCGGCAAAACATACGCATAAATACACAAAAACATATTCGAAGGTACTAGGTACCAATCTGAAAAAGAAACAGTGCCCTCCAAAGCAGACAAGCAAGCAACCTGCACCCCCAAACACAAGCCAGAAAACACATAATTCACCTCAGCAGTGTGCCTCACAACAGTCCTTAAGGCAAAACACCATACCTAACATGCTAGTAATAGGAGACTCTATAGTAAGGCACACGAATGTCCCACTCACCAGGCTGAACAAGGAGAAGGTTACTGTCAGCTGCCTGTCGGGTGCTCTGATCCGTCACAACACAGGCACTTGGGTCACTCCAGAACAAGTACAAGTATGACACTGTCATTGTACATGTTGGTGTGAATGATCTAAGTACCACCTCCCTGGACTACATGAAAAGAGACATTGAGCTCTCTGATCATGTAGCCCAAGCTGGTATGGCCCTGACCTTGAGTAGCATACTGCCTTCACCTAGAATGATACCACAATACAAAGACAAAATGATCAATTTCAACAACTGGCTAAGCTTCTGGTGTCATTCTAAGGGGATCCAGTGTCCGTCTGCCTGGGATGACATGATAGACAAGCCTCATTGTTTTGCCAGAGATGGGTTGCACCTGTCACCCCTAGGTTTTTGAATACTGGCCAAGGCTCTTGCCGTCCCCATATTGCCTTTTTTAGGCAAGGATCAAAGGACAAACCAACCACCTTAACCAGCACAGGTAACCAAAAACTAAGGGTAATGCTACTCAATGCCAGAAGTCTCAACCTCAAAATGCACACACTAGAGGCTCTCCTTAGCATGGAGAAAATCAATGTTTGTGCAGTGACGGAAAAGTACAGTTTTGTACCTACCATAAATGTAGATGTCCGATAGGTATGCATCTGCAGTCATAACATATGGGTTGTCCTGCCTCAGGCAGCCCTTCGGTCGGCCGGATTCCAAAGTCTGGGTCTGGCCTCGGCTGATGTCGCACCTTCCCCGACGTCAGAGCCTCTGGGGTATAAAGGCATCAGCCGATGCCATTTTCCTCAGTGTTTCTTGCCCCAGATGCCAGGTGCCCTCTAGGAAGGCTAAATTTGGATAAATGCAGAATGTTCCAAACAGTAGCAAGTAATATATCATATATACAAACAAACAAATACACCATAATAGATTCCCCCAGCTAGCTGAAAGAGGGGTAAGCACCCTAGGAATACCACAGAGGGGAAGGAGGGTGGGTAATCCTGACTGCAGATGCATACCTATCGGACATCTACATTTATGGTAGGTACAAAACTGTACTATGTCCTTCAAGGATGCATCTGCAGTCATAACATATGGGTAGAATACCATAGCCAAACTGGGGGAGGAGGTACTAAGATAAGGATGATGTAGTTAAGATCCCCTGTAAAACTGCAGTTGCAAAGCCAGCTCGGGATCTGGAGTATAAAGGTAGATTATAATGCTTGGCAAATGTATGCACGGAGCTCCAAGTAGCAGCTTCTAAAATGTCCTTGGTAGCCACCCCTCGTAGGAAAGCTGTAGTGGTGGCTGTGGCCCTTGTGGAATGAGGCCTGATATTTTCAGGAGCTGTCTTTCCATGAAAAGAGTAGCGAATGCAATTTCCTATCCATTTTGAAATTGTCTGCTTGGAAATTGCTTTTCCTTGCACCCCAGTTGCATAGGCTACAAAAGGTTGGTCAGTTTTTCTGCTGGTTTTAGTTCTGTCCAGATAGTAGCGTAGTTGTCTGTGTATATCCAAGGTGTGCAAGGGTTTTTCTCCTTTGTTCTGTGGGTTAGGGAAGAACGTAGGTAAATTAATAGCTTGGTTCGAGGATACCCTGGATACCACCTTTGGCATGAAAGTAGGATTGGTTCTCAGAGACACTCTATCCTGGTGAAAAATAAGGAAAGGCTGCACTGCCATTAATGCCTGTAACTCGGATACTCTTCTTGCTGAAGTGATTGCCAGAAGGAAAGCAGTTTTCCAAGATAAAAACTGTAAGTCTGCTGATGCTGCTGGTTCAAAAGGAGGTAGTGTCAATTTTTCCAGCACAAAATTGAGATCCCATGCAGGTAGAGGGGGTCTCCTTGGAGGTTTAACATTTTTGATCCCTCTCAAAAATTGTCCAAGTAGAGGGTGAGAGAAGATAGGAGGATCCATATTGTATTCTGCTGAAATTGCTGAAGCATGAATCTTAATGGAAGAGTAAGACAGGCCATTGTGGAACAATTCTGCTAAATATTCTAGGATGTGTGCTAGGTTTGCCACTGTGACATCTGTGCCCTTTGATGTGCTCCAAATGAGGAATCTCTTCCATTTAGCTGAGTATGTCTTCCTTGTGGAGGGTCTGCGAGCCTCCAGGATAATGTCCTTGACCCTCTGAGATAAGACAGTGTGGTTAGGTTTTAAGCAATTTTCCAGGCAGTTAGTTGCAGTGTTTTCAAGTTTGGATGCAGGGTCTTGAAATTGTTCTGCGTTAGAAGAAGAGGCCATAGGGGTAGAGGCCATGAGTTTGCCTGAGTCATGCTTCTCAGTAGCGGATACCAGTGTTGTCTTGGCCAGTCCGGAGCTATTAGTATCACCTTTGGCTGTTCCTCCCTGATCTTCAGTAGAACCTTGTACATCAATGGGAGAGGTGGGAATGCATACACTATTAGGGTATTCCAGCTGAAAGAGAGAGAGTCCACCCTCCAGGCTTGTGGGTGGTATGTCCTTGAGCAGAATTTCTTCAGTTGGTGGTTGAGAGGGGAGGCGAACAGATCTATCTCTGGCAATCCCCATTTCTTTGTTATGAGTTTGAAGATGTCTGGATGCAGCATCCATTCGTGAGCATCCGTGGTAGTCCTGCTTAAGCTGTCTGCTAGTGAATTCTCTTTTCCTGGTACAAATATGGCCTGCAGCTGGATATTGAGATTCAGGCCTAGGTTCCACAGATCCACTGCCATCCGGCATAGAGGGTAGGAATGCGTGCCTCCCTGTTTGTTTATGTACCACATGACCGTGGTGCTGTCTGTCCTTATCAGCAGATGTCCCTGCTGGAGGAATGGTTTGAATGCCTCGATTGCATGCTTCACTGCCAGCATCTCTTTATGTGCAAGTTTAGCTGTCCTTGAAGCCATCGGCCTTGGATACATTTGCCCTCAATGTGTGCTCCCCATCCTAGGTCTGAGGCGTCCGTGGTGATGGTCTGCCTTGGTTTTGGTTTGTTGAAAGGCAACCCTCTGTTGGACTGGCAGGCCTGAGCCCACCACAGGAATTCCTTTTGAAGGCATGGATTGATTGGTATCATGGTTTCTAGACTGTGTGTGTTGAGACCATACATTCCTTAGGTACCATTGTAATTTCCTCATATGCAGCCTGGCATGTGGGATCAAGATTATGCAGGATGCCATGAAACCCAGGGCCTGCAGGACTTTCCTTGCAGTAAGCTGAGTTTGTCTTGTCAAAGTCATGAAGTAATCTGGAAGTTGTTTTTGTTTTTCTTCTGTGAGAAAAGCCATCTGAGTTATTGTGTCCAGATCCGCACCCAAAAAAGTTATCCTTTGGGATGGCACTAGTCTTGACTTTTGGATGTTGACTGTGTATCCCAAGGCCTGTAGCAGGTGTATGACATAGGCCAAATCCTTTATCAATTTTGTCTTGTTGTCCGCTTGTATTAGGCAGTCGTCCAGGTATGGGTAGATTTGAATTCCCTGAAGTCTGCAATGTGCAATTACTGATGCCAGGCATTTCGTGAATACTCTGGGCGCAGTAGATAAGCCAAAGGGTAATGCTGAGAATTGATAATGCTCTGATCCTGCAAGAAATCTGAGGTGTCTTCTGCAATCTGGTCGGATAGGGACGTGCAGGTATGCCTCCTTGAGATCTAGAGTCACCAGCCAAGACTCCTTGCCCAACATGGGAAGAAGTTGCTGTAGGGTCAGCATTTTGAATTTTGGCACAATGAGATATGTGTTCAGTGCGGACAAGTCGAGAATAGGCCTCCATTGGTTTTCCTTTCTTGGTACAAGGAATAGTCTGGAATAAAATCCTTGGCCTTGTTCCATAGATGGTACCCTTTCTATCGCTTTCATCTGAAGTAAATTTTTGATTTGTCTTAAAGCCTCTGGCTTTTGGTTTGGTGGTAGGTTTGGCATTCCGCTCCTTTTTGGTAAAGTGTGGAAGTGAAACCTGTATCCTTTGTCTATTGTTTGCAATGTCCATGTGTCCTTTGTAATGCAATGCCAGTTTTCTGAGAATAAAGCCAGCTTTCCGCCCAAGGGAGCTTCCGGTTGTTCCCTGGTAGGCGGAATCAGAGTCAAGTCATTGTGTCTGTCCTGTGGTAGTGGTTGTAGTTGCAGCTGTGGCACTACTCCTCTAGTTGGCAGGCTGCCACTGACTGCCCCTATAGGCACCCTTTGATTGACCTCTGCCTCGAGGGCGTCTATTCCTACCCCTCTGTGCTCTGGAGGTGCCTGGAAAGGACCAATTCTTGGAAGGCCAGTTCCTGCTGAACCTCGGTGGTTGGACCTGTAGAAATTCCTTTACTGTTTGCACAGATTTTGCTTTTTCTTCCACTTTCTTTAGAATCTCCTGTGCAGGGGAGCCAAATAAACTTTGTTTCTCCATTGGAGCATCTAGGAGCTTAGCCTTGACATGGTCTGGCAGGGATTGCTCTTTTAGCCAGGCATGCCTACGAATTACTGCCCCAGTCATAGCTGATCTAAATGAAGCCTCCAGTGCATCATAGCCACATTTTAAGAAATGATTACTGACCTGCTGAGAGTTGTGTACCAAATCCTGAAGGGATTTACGGTCTAAAGGTTCAGGAGAAGAAAGCTTCTTATTCAGCTGATCTAACAAATATTCTTGGTACTGTATCATATGGAATTGACAGTTTAATGCCCTGGCAGAAAGAGTAGCAGATGTATAAACCTTTCTACCCCATCTCTCTAATGCTCTAGACTCTCTTTCAGAGGGTAGGGGATTTTTGGCAGTTGCAGCTGCAACACCTTTTGGGCCCTGTGAAACAGTTTCTGGGTCTGCAGCATGGGCTTTATACAAGTGGACGTGAGAATCCGGGTCCCTGTAATATCTGTCAGGTTTGGCAGGGGCCGGGGGAAGAGAATCAGGTGCAGAACTAACATCATTATACACATCATCAATTACAGTTAGCACTGGTGGTATGGTTAAGGGGCTATGCTGGGGCAAATGTAAAAAAGTCCTTAGTCTTTTTCTAGAATCAGAAAAATCCTGACCCTGCCATTGAAAGTGTTCCCTCGTAGAGTGCAAGGTCTCCCCCCAAAGGAAAATTCTTCAGGAGGGGAGGCCGAAGGAATAGAATCTTCAGCATCAGAATCCTCATAAGGAGAATAGGCCCCTTCCTGATGGTCTGACAAATCAGATCCATCCGTAGAGTAATCAGAGGAGAGAGGTTCAGAGGGTTCAGTCCTAGGCCTTTTGTCTGGTGGAGGTTGGGAGGCCCTGACTGGGTGAGGTTGGGAACCCCTAATCAAGGAAATAAGGTCCTCAGCAAGACTGAGAATCTGAGAACTTGAGGAAGGCCTCTGAGAAGTAGATTTGGCAGGTAAAGCTTTTGAAAGTTTGGCAGCTTTAGCCCTGGAGAAGGCCTTAATAGACATAGAAGCTGGGGGCCTAGCTGCCCCACGTGCAGGTGTAGAAATGTCCAATGGAATGGTGTTGGACAAATCTTGAGCACTAGCTTCGGTAGGGATTTCTGAAGCAGACTCAGCCGGGGCCTCTCTGGCCTCGGTTGTCGGAGGTATGGTTTCTGTCGTAGTAAGAACAGAGGGCTCGGTTTCAGCCAAAACCGAGACACTCGCGGTAGGCCTAGCCGTGGTTTCAGCCGAAACCGTGGGCCGCGAGTGTCGGTCCTTTTCCCTGCGTTTTTTGGCCAAATGCATAGTCGGAGTCTCCGACGGCATTTTATATGCAAAAGCGGATCCGAAAAATTCTTCTGCAAACTCCGACCGACGTCTAAGAGTCCGTCGGTTGAAGGAGGCACAGGCTAAACAAGCTGATACGTCGTGGTCTGGGCCTAAGCAAGGAAGGCAGTAAGAATGAAAATCCTTATGAGGTATTTGTTTCCCACAAGTTAAACAATTATTTACTTTGTCTGACATCGGCTGAGGCAAGAAAGAGTCCCCAACGGGGTACTTAGCTTTTTTCGAAGTCTTCGGTAGCTGAAATCTCTGTATCTGACCGACCGGCACTTGCGAACAGCTTCTGCTTCGGGCACCGCGCAGCAAGAAAGACTGGGGAAAATGGTGTCGGCTGATGCCTTTATACCCCAGAGGCTCTGACGTCGGGGAAGGTGCGACATCAGCCGAGCCCAGACCCAGACTTTGGAATCCGGCCAACAGAAGGGCTGCCTGAGGTAGGACAACCCATATGTTATGACTGCAGATGCATCCTTGAAGGACATCCTGGTTCAAGGCTCGAGAGCACCCCAACACTGCCAGGTTACAATTCATATCATACCTTCTGGCCTCAGTTACTGGATCGCAGTACTAAGGGTGGAGGTGTATCCATATTCATCAAGGATACCCATATCTACAGGTTAGTAGTGCAGCATGATGCCCCAGAGATCATCCATGCGCAACTATCAGCAGGCAAGACCACATTTCAAGTCGTAGCCAGTTATAGATCGCCCACCATGTCCCAAGATGCTCACTCTTCATTCCTTGAGACATTGGAAAATATAAAGGTCCTACCCAACACCATAATCTTGGATGATTTCAACTACCCTGGTATAGACTGGGCGAACTACCAATGTTCCAACTCCTATGCTTAGCGATTCATAGAATTTATAAATTCAAATGCCCATGAACAACTAGTATGTTCCCCCACTAGAGGGGACAACATATTGGATTTAATCATCACAAATATGGGCGCCCATTGTACCACACCCATTATCACTCCCTCCTTGGTCAGATCCGACCACAAACTGATAACCCTGGACATCCTCACCCCTCCACCTCCCCCAGTCAACATCCTCACCCCTCCACCTCCCCCAGTCAAAGAAACCATACTCAAAAACCTTTCCAAAGCAAACTTCAAACTACTTGCATCCGAAGTGGAAAGATTCACTATTCCCTTGCAGAAGGATAATGATATCCAGGATGCGGAATCCTACATCAAGGCACTCTATATGCATCTTCAGGATTGCATGGACCATGCTATCCCAAATAAAACCAAGACTCCTTCCTCAAACAAGGGGAAACCAGTCTGGTGGACCCCGGCCATAAGTAAACTTTACAATAAAAGGAGACTACTTATACAAAAAAAGGACAAATCTCAAGCAGAAAAATCATCCCTGATCAGCATTAGTAAGAAACTGAGGGCCCTCATCAAGTCAACTAAAGCTAATTTTGAAAAGAAAGTTGCCAAGGATAACCATAAGGCCTTCTATGGCTACATTAAACCTAAATTGCAATGCTCAGGTCTGTTCTGAGCTAGTACAAAATGGAACAAAATACACTGACCCTTATGACATTTCCAACATCTTGGCTGACAGGTTCAGTGCAAATCCCCCCCCCCCCCCACCAACTACAGGGCCTATTACCATTCCAGGGGATTGTGCAAGTCCAATTATTACTAATACGTTGGTTAACAAGGCTCTGTCTTAAGCTAAAAACACTGCCTCCATGGGACCAGATGGTGTCCCAGGCTGTGTCATACGCGGGCTCCAAAAGGAATTAACCCTGCATCTTAATACCCTGTTCAGTCTCAGCCTCTCCACAGGATATGTGCCCATAGAATGGCGCACGGCAACGGTGGTCCCGCTACACAAGGGTGGGGCCACAACTGACCCTGGGAACTACCGACCAATAAAGCCTGACCAGTCTGATCTGTAAGGCTATGGAGCGAATCATTATGGAACTCAAATGGAGAGATTGGGAACCTCCAGTCGCTGGATCCCACAGTTTGGCTTCGTCAAGGGCAGATCATGCATCCTGAATCTGGTGGATTTCTTTGAGACAGTTACTCAGGCTATAGATAAGGGAAAGGAGGTACACACGGCTTACCTTGACCTTGCTAAAGCATATTACACCATTCCCCATTCAGGTATTATTGATAAGCTCACCAGTCTGGGCATAAACCCTTACCTCACAAGATGGATCGCAAACTGGCTCTCAGACAGATCCCATAAAGTAAGAGTAGCAGGATCTATGTCCGAATCCAGACCAGTAACGAGTGGTGTGCCTCACGGCTCTGTCCTGGGGCCCCTCCTGTTTGGCATATACTTCTCAGATGTACAGGCAAGCACGGAAGGGCTGTGGCTGACTAAGTTGGCAGACGACTGCAAACTGGGTGCTATAATAGAGTCTCCGGATGACATGCAGATCCTCCAGAAGGGCCTAAATGAGACTGATGCATGGTGTCAAAGCCATGGTCTCAAACTAAATGCAAAAAATGCATAGTAATCCCCTTTGGAAAAAACAGACTAGCCGCAAATGACAACATAGGAGGTAATCCCCTGAAATCTGAAGAAGAAATAAGGGATCTAGGGACCCAAGTAGATAGTCAGCTTTCCTTTGATAACCATGTTGCCAAAGTGGTTAGAAAATCCTTCTATGTGACCCATCTGATCACGAAAGGGTTTGCATCAAGATCTAAGGATGTAATGGTGCCCCTCTACTCTTCCCTCATCAGACCCATTATTGAGTACAATGCACCAATTGGAATGTACCTGGCTAGACATCTCCAGCAGCTGGAGAGACCACAGAGGTACCTAAACAAGAGGATTACTGGCCTCAAACAGTTGCCCTATGCAGCACAATTGAAAAAGCTAAGACTGTTCTCTGTTGCATACCGCTTTCTCAGAGGTGATCTCTGTCTAACGTACAGAGCCATGTCCAACCCAGAATTGTTGAACATGCTCCATCTTAGCAAAACCAAATCTACTCGAGCTACACGCTCTAGGGATATAAACCTCAACACAACAATGAATAGAAAGTACAGTTTTGTACCTACCATAAATGTAGATGTCCGATAGGTATGCATCTGCAGTCCTAACATATGGGTTGTCCTGCCTCAGGCAGCCCTTCGGTCGGCCGGATTCCAAAGTCTGGGTTTGGCCTCGGCTGATGTCGCACTTCACCCGTCATAGCTGCTGTTTATTGGGTATAAAGGCATCAGCCAACGCCATTTTCCTCAGTGTTTCTTGCCCCAGATGCCAGGTGCCTTCTAGTAAGGCTAAATTTGGATAAATGCAAATAATTCCAAACAGTAGAGAGCAAACAATATAAAAAATTTTATATATATATATATATATATATATATATATATATATATATATATATATATATATATATTCATATATACAAACAAATACACACATATATATATATATATATATATATATATATATATATTCATATATACAAACAAATACACCATAAAAGATTCCCCCAGCTAGCTAAAAGAGGGGTAAATACCCTAGGAATACCACAGAGGGGAAGAAGGGTGGGTAATCCTGACTGCAGGTGCATACCTATCGGACATCTACATTTATGGTAGGTACAAAACTGTACTACGTCCTTCAAGGATGCATCTGCAGTCCTAACATATGGGTAGAATACCATAGCCAAACTGGGGGAGGAGGCACTAAGATAAAGATGGTGTAGTTAAGATCCCTTGCAAAACAGCAGTTGCAAAACCTGCTCGGGATCTAGAGTATAAGGGAAGATTGTAATGCTTGGCAAATGTATGCACGGAGCTCCAAGTAGCAGCTTCTAAAATGTCTTTGGTAGCCACTCCTCGTAGGAAAGCTGTAGTGGTGGCTGTAGCTCTTGTGGAATGAGGTCTGATATTATCAGGAGTTGTCTTTCCATGAAAAGAGTAGCAAAATCGAATGCAATTTCCTATCCATTTTGAGATTGTCTGTTTTGAAATTGCTTTTCCTTGCATTCCTGTTGCATATGCTACCAGAAGCTGGTCAGTTTTTCTGCTGGTCTTAGTTCTGTCCAGATAGTAGCGTAATTGTCTGTGCACATCCAAGGTATGTAGCAGTCTTTCCCCCCTGTTCTGTGGGTTGGGGAAGAATGTAGGTAAATGAATCGCTTGGTTCAATTATACTCTGGAGACCACTTTTGGCATAAAGGTAGGGTTAGTTCTCAGAGAGACTCTGTCCTGATGGAAGATAAGGAAGGGTTGTACTGCCATTAATGCCTGCAACTCAGATACCCTTCTTGCTGAAGTAATTGCTAGCAGGAAAGCAGTTTTCCAAGACAAGAATTGTAATTCTGCTGTTGCTGCTGGTTCAAAAGGGGGAAGTGTTAACTTTTCCAGCACAAAGTTGAGATCCGATGTAGGTAAAGGTGGTTTCCTTGGAGGCTTTACATTTTTGATTCCTCTCGAGAACTGCCTGAGTAGAGGATGAGAGAAGACAGGAGGATCCATGTTGTATTCTGCTGAAATTGCTGATGCATGAATCTTAATGGAGGAGTAAGACAGGCCATTGCGGAACAGCTCTGCTAAATATTCCAGGATGTGTGCTATGTTTGCTAATGAGACATTTTCTCCCTTTGCTGCACTCCAAATGAGGAATATTTTCCACTTGGCTGAATAAGTCTTCCTTGTTGAAGGTCTGCGCGCCTCCAGGATAATGTCCTTAACCCTCCGAGATAAACCTGGGTTATTTTGTTTTATGCAATATTCCAAGCAGCTAGCTGCAGTGTTTTCAAGTTTGGATGTAGGATCTTGTAGTTGTCCTGTGTTAGTAGTAAGGGACATAGAGGTAGATGCCATGCGTGTGTCCGAGACATGCTTCTCAGTAGCGGGTACCAATGTTGCCTCGGCCAGTCTGGAGCTATCAGAATTACCCTTGGCTGATCCTCTCTGATCTTCAGTAGAACTTTGTACATAAAGGGAAGAGGTGGAAATGCATATGCTGTAAGGTTTTTCCAGCTGAAGGAAAGGGAGTCCAACCTCCAAGCAAGTGGGTCGTATGCTCTTGTGCAGAATTTCTTCAATTGGTGATTGTGTGGGAAGCAAACAGGTCTATCTGTGGTAGTCCCCATTTCTTTGTTATGGCTTTGAAGATATTTGGATGCAGCATCCATTCGTGAGCATCCGTGGTAGTTCTGCTTAAGGTGTCTGCTAGAGAATTTTCTTTTCCTGGTACAAATCTGGCCTGAAGTTGAATGTTGAGGTTCAGGGCCACATTCCACAGGTCCATTGCCATCCGGCATAGAGGATATGAATTTGTACCTCCCTGTTTGTTGATGTACCACATGACTGTGGTATTGTCCGTCCTTATCAGCAGATGACCCTGTTGAAGGAGTGGTCTGAATGCCTGGATCGCATGTTTCACTGCCAGCATCTCCTTTAGATTTATGTGTAGATTCAGCTGGTCTTGGGTCCATAGGCCTTGTATACACTTGTCCACCATGTGTGCCCCCATCCTAGGTCTGAGGCGTCCGTGGTGATGGTCTGGCTTGGATGTGGTTTGTGGAAAGGCAAGCCTCTGTTCAACTGACAGGCCTGAGCCCACCACAGGAATTCTTGCTTCAGGCATGGAATTATTGGAATCTGGGCTTCTAGACTGTGCTTGTGTTGAGACCATACATTCCTTAGATACCATTGTAGCTTTCTCATATGCAGCCTGGCATGCGGAACCAATATTATGCAGGATGCCATGTAGCCCAGGGCTTGCAGGACTTTCCTTGCAGTAAGCTGAGTTTGTGTTGTTAATGTCATGAAGTAGACTGGTAGTTGCTTTTGTTTTTCTTCTGTGAGAAAAGCCATCTGAGTTGATGTGTCTAATTCTGCACCCAAGAATGTTATCCTTTGGGATGGTACTAGTCTTGACTTTTGCATGTTGACTGTGTATCCCAAGGCTTGCAACAGTTGTATGACATTTTCCAAATCTTTTGTTAACTTTGCCTTGTTGTCCGCTTGTATTAGGCAGTCGTCCAGGTATGGGTAAATCTGAATTCCTGAAGTCTGCAATGAGCAATTACTGATGCCAGGCATTTCGTGAATACTCTGGGCGCAGTAGATAAGCCAAAAGGCAATGCTGAGAATTGATAATGCTCTGATCCTGCAAGAAATCTGAGGTGTCTTCTGCAATCTGGTCGTATAGGGACGTGCAGGTATGCCTCCTTGAGATCTAGAGTCACCAGCCAAGACTCCTTGCCCAGCATGGGAAGAAGTTGCTGGAGGGTCAGCATTTTGAATTTTGGAACAATGAGGTATGTGTTCAGTGCGGACAAATCTAGAATAGGTCTCCATTGATTTTCTTTTCTTGGTACAAGGAAAAGCCTGGAGTAAAATCCTTGGCCTTGTTCCATCGGTGGCACCTCTTCTATAGCTCTCATCCTTAGTAAGTTGTTGATTTGTCTTAGAGCGTCTGTTTTTTGGCTTGGTGGTAGGTTTGGCATTCCTCTCTTTTTTGGTAGAGTATGGAAGTGAAACCTGTAGCCCTTGTCTATTGTTTGTAAAGTCCATTTGTCTCCTGTAATGTAATGCCAGTTGTCGGAGAATAAGGCTAGTTTTCCGCCCAAGGGTGCTTCCAGTTGTTCCCTGGTAGGTGGAACTAAAGCAAAGTCATTGTGTCTGCCCTGTGGAAGTGGTTGTAGTTGATTCTGTGGCAGTACTTCTCTGGTTGGTAGGTTGCCACTGACGTCCCCTGTAGGCACCCCTAGATTGACCTCTGCCTCTTGGGCGTCTATTTCTGCCTCTCTGCGCTCTGGAGTTGTCTGGAAAGGACCAATTCTTCGAAGGCCAATTTCTGCTAAACCTCGGAGGTTGGACCTGTAAGAAATCTTTGACTGTTTGGACAGATTTTGCTTTTTCTTCCACCTTTTTTAGAACCTCCTGTGCAGGGGAGCCAAACAAACTTTGTTTCTCCATGGGAGCATCTAGGAGTTTTGACTTAACATGGTCTGGTAAGGATTGTTCTTTTAACCAGGCATGCCTTCGAATCACTGTTCCAGTCACAGCTGATCTAAAGGAAGCCTCCAGTGCATCATAGCCACATTTTAAGAAATGGTTACTGACCTGCTGAGAGTTATGTACCAAATCCTGAAGGGACTTGCGGTCTAAAGGTTCAGGAGAAAATGTTTTTTTATTTAGCTGGTCTAACAAAAATTCCTGGTACTGAATCATGTGAAATTGACAGTTCAAGGCCCTGGCCGAAAGAGTAGCAGAAGTATAAACCTTTTTACTCCATCTCTCTAATGCTCTAGATTCCCTTTCAGAGGGAAGAGGGTTTTTGGCAGAGGCAGCTGCCACACCTTTAGGGCCCTGAGAAATGGTTTCAGGGTCTGCAACAGGAGCCTTATACAAATGATAGTGTGTGTCCGGGACCCTGTAAAATCTGTCTGGCTTGGCAGGGGCCGGAGGAAGAGAATAAGGAGCAGTACAGGCATCATTATATGCATCATCAACAACTGTTAGTACTGGCGGAATGGCTAAAGGCCTATG
The DNA here is from genome assembly GCF_019279795.1 of Protopterus annectens. Lineage (NCBI taxonomy): Eukaryota > Metazoa > Chordata > Ceratodontiformes > Protopteridae > Protopterus > Protopterus annectens. The sequence continues at coordinate 1,153,425,329 of NC_056743.1, read as the reverse complement.
CTGTGGTAAGTGTAAAAAAGTCCTTAGCCTTTTCCTTGAATCTGAAAAATCCTGGCCCTGCCATTGGAAGTGTTCCCTCATAGCATGCAAGGTTTCCCCAAAGGAAAATTCTTCAGGAGGAGAAGCAGAAGGAATGGAGTCTTCTGCATCAGAATCCTCATAAGGAGAATATGGGCCTTCGTGAGGGTCTGAAAGGTCCGAGTCATCCGAGGAGAATATGGGCCTTCGTGAGGGTCTGAAAGGTCCGAGTCATCCGAGGAATAATCTGTAGAGACAGGTTCCGGGGGTTCAGTCCTAGGCCTCTTGTCTGGAGGGGGCTGAGAGGCCCTGTCTGGGTGAGGTTGGGATCCTCTGATCAAAGAAATGAGATCCTCAGCCAGGCTGAGTATTTGGGAACTAGAGGTAGGCCTATGTGAAGGAGTTTTGGCAGGCAAGGCCTTAGAAGATTTAGCTGCCTTAGCCCTGGCAAAAGCCTTGATAGACATGGAAGCAGGGGGTCTAGCAGCCCCACGTGCAGGGGTAGTTATGTCTAAAGGAATAGTGCCTGATAAATCCTGGGTGCCTGATTCTGTAGCAGTAAATTCAGAAGCAGATTCAGCCATGCTCTGTGAGGCCTTGGCTATCGGAACCATGCTTTCGGCCGAAGGAAGAACCGGGGGCTCAGTTTAAGCCGAAACAGAGACATTCGCGGTTGGCCTAACCGTGGTTTCAGCCAAAACCACGGGCCGCGAATGTCGGTCCTTTTCCTTGCGTTTTGTATGCAAAAGCGGGACCAAAAAACTCCTCTGCAAACTCCGACCGACGTCTAAGTGTCCGTCGGCTGAAGGAAGCACAGGCTAGACAAGCTGATACGTCGTGGTCTGGGCCTAAGCAAGGAAGGCAGTAAGAGTGGAAATCCTTATGAGGTATTTGTTTCCCACAAGTTAAACAATTATTTACTTTGTCTGACATCGGCTGAGGCAAGAAAGAGTCCCCAACGGGGTACTTAGCTTTTTAGAAGTCTTCGGTAGTAGAAATCTCTGGATCTGACCGACCGGCACTTGTGAACAGCTTCTGCTTCGGGCACCGCGTGGCAAGAAAGACTGAGGAAAATGGCGTCGGCTGATGCCTTTATACCCAATAAACAGCAGCTATGACGTCGGGTGAAGTGCGACATCAGCCGAGGCCAGACCCAGACTTTGGAATCCGGCCGACCGAAGGGCTGCCTGAGGCAGGACAACCCATATGTTAGGACTGCAGATGCATCCTTGAAGGACATCATGCCGGAGGGATAGATTCCCTTTGCAAAGACTTCCCTTACTATGGAACAGGGTCCCGATCTACATAAGACAGAGCCCCTCACTATCGCTCTTCAAGAGGAACCTTGATGAGTGGATGAGTAACAAAGTTCACACCGGGGATCACACCAACAGCACTACTAGATAGGGGCCAAGGGTACTAGCTGCTAGTACAAGGATCTAGGGAACTACTAAAGGGGCAGTGAATACCGCACAATGTGGCTGGGCTAATATATGCCTTCGGGCAGAAAGCCCAGTACCAACCTATGAACCTATGTTGCGCTTTACTCTCCTTGTTTTGCATCCAGCCTGTTTGATCATGTGAGGGTTGTGAAGTCAGAAACTGCCATTGCCATGTGCATCACTACTTTCTACCTTCTCTCTCAAGTGATTTTCCAGTAGAAACATATGGTGCTAAACTGAAGGCATGGAGTGATGTTCAGTACTTCTAAGAGGTATGACTGTGAATCTTTGATGCCCGAGGCCTACTACTTACTAATGGACACATAAGTCAAATAAGTCTCTGCTCTCACATGTTACAGTAATGTTTGTACAAATCTCAACCTTTTACTTGCTTACTATAACAAGTGATGAAAAACAAGGATATACCATAACATTAAGCAGCAATACGCTCCAGGTTCAGAACTTACTTTGTGAGTGCACAGTATTAGTCCAAGGCTGACTGCCTGATGCAAGCAGTACACAGTCAATACATGGGGAGGTAAAGGTTGACTGGCATCAATGTTGCTCAACTTTTCCCAGTTAGGGGTCGCCACAGCAGAACTCCGGTACGCTAATGATTGGCAGTAGATTTTTACAGTGCCGAGGTGCCAGCTCAATGACCAACCTTCAATGAAGACACTTGCTGATCCTGCCACACCTGTTCCTTCAGGATTATGTTGCGTAGCATGGCACATACTGTGAAGATTTCTGTACATGTCTGTGGATTGTACTGCAGGACTCCCCCAGATGTATCTAGGCACTGGAACCATGACTTCAGCAGGCCAAACACACCTTCTATGATATTTCTGGCCTGAGTGCATGTGCCTCATTATGGTTCTTCTGTGGGTGTGTATGCATTTCTGATGGATGTCATCGGCCACAGTTCCAGTGCATAGCCTGCATCCCCCATTAGAAGACCCCGTGGGATATCCCCCCTAGCAAACATTTGGTACAGCTGGGAGATGTGCCAGATATATGAGCCATGGTAACTGCCAGGGTTGTCAGCACACACATTCAAGATGATTTGGCATTACTCATGACTTGGCAGTTGACAGAGTGGTAGCCCTTTCTGTTAATGTAGAGCCTACCCTGTTTCCCAGGTGGTGCCTTCATTTTTACACGAGTGCAAACTATGGCACCCAGTATTGCAGGGTAGTGCACTACCTAGTAAAACTGTTGCATATTTCTGGCCCTCTCCTCAGAACTACGGGTAAACTACATGTGCTCAGTGGCATGCTGGTGCATAGCATCCAGGAATTGGTGGAGGATCCAGGATGTTGATGCCTGTGACACCCCTAGCATGTCTTCTGTTGGTCTCTGAAAGGTACCTGTAGCTAACATTCTAAGGGCTATACATACCTTAGTTTCCACTGGGATGGGTCCCCCTCAGTTGGCTCTGGTTCTGAGTTGAGGACAGCAGAGGTCGCAGAGTTCCTATAGTGTGTCCTTGTCCACCCTGTAGTGCTCTACAATTTCCATGTTGTGTAGGCTGTGATAAGCTAAGTGTGACCTGCAAAGTCTTCTCCTTCGCAGTCTAGGCCTATTGGCAACAGCAACAGCATTGGCTTTAGCCACTAGCAGATATAAATGGATCAAAGCAGCAGCTGCCCTTAACTTTGTGTAAACTTTCCAGGTCTGTTCTCCAAAAGTTTTGACATCCCCAGGAGAAACCAATATGGAGTTTGCATGGAAGTTTTATAGCTTGTTGAACAACTCTACAGTGTTGGATTGGTTAATTAGCATGCAATTTGGCTGCTTATGCTGTAATTTGCATCAGTGAATCAGACAAAAACAGATGCATTTCACTAATCTACACAATTACAAAAAAGCAAACGTGTAGCCAGCCAAACTGATGGTGAGGAGAGTCTTGTGTTTGGAAGACTGCAAAAATGCTTTTTCTTCAGGCTATAGCTGTACAGAGGAACACTGAACTTGGTATGCTCCCATTCTTCCACCTACATACTCCATATACTGGAATGTATTTAATAATAGTGGGAAGCAAAGGCTTTTACACTTAACTATATGCATTAGTTAGAGGTGTACTGATAGCATGGGCCTGTTTGTCAAGCCATTTCAGAGGTACACATGAAAATGGAATGCTGTGTGACAAATATGTACACATGTATCAGGGACAGGTCCTTTGATGGCACTCAGCATTTCAAAGAGATTTTGTTAGCAAAATGGGTCATTTGACTTTTTTTTTGGGGGGGGGGGGGGCAAGGATGAGTTACTGTTACAACACAAACAAGGATATGTTGCTCTTGTTACTCTCCTTGTTTTGCATCCTGCCAGTTGTTAGTAATTTACATCTATAGACTGATTTATGTTTCTCCAGTGGGTAATACTGACTGGCTACCTTTTCTGTTTTAGCTGGAAAATGGTTATTTTGTAGTTATGTGATACTTACATGTATTATACTTCTGTTGTCTTTTAGGACACCTACAAGTATGTCATTCAGGAATGTCAACCCACAGAGAGCCCCCCCCCCCTTTATTGATGCTGAAAATCAAGTCACGGTCAATGGGTTTTGGTAACAATGTGTTTTTCTCCTGGACAGGAAGATAGGGTGTCAGACTGTTCTTGATGTCAATGTCGTGGGTGGCCGAGACAGAAGTTATGTACTCACCATAAAGTTCGATGTATGTAGTCCATCTCGCCTCACATTCTTACCTGTGGGTTCGGAGCCGAACCTCGGCTCCAACTCGGCTATACTCTAGCTCGAAGTCTTTCAATTGGCTGGGCTAAGAAGGCATCCCATGCTGCACTGCTCCCTTTTCCCAGATCTAGTTTGCTGCGAGCTCAATCACTCACTTCTCCACACACAACACAGCGAAGGAAGAACATACCAACCATAAAGGAATTTGAAACCATACCTAACCCCTAGGTCCTCCAGGATGGGGGAAGGGGGGGGGGGTAAGTAAGAATGTGAGGCGAGATGGACTACATACATCGAACGTTATGGTGAGTACATAACTTGTAGAGGTTATGTAGTCCAAACTCGCCTACATTCTTACCCGTGGGACAGCATCCCCAGCACCTGAATCCTGGGAGGCTCAGTGGAAAATACTCCTGAGCACTGTGGAACCAAAGGAAGACCTGCCTCTGGACACCAAATCTAACTTGTAGTGAGTATCAAAGGTGTGAGGAGATGCCTATGTAGCCACAGCACAAATATCATCCATAGACAACCTGGCCTGAAAGGCTGTAGATGTAGACACAGATCGGGTAGAATGAGCCTTCACTCGAAATGGTAAATCCCTGCCACCTGAAGCATAAATGAAGGAAATACAACTGGAGATCCATCTAGACAAGGCGACTTTGGAAACAGGAGACCCAATCCAGTTTTCTGAAAATGAGACAAACACCTGATCCGATTTTCTAAGATCCTTCGTTCTATGTAAATAAATCGTAATTGTCTGTGCACATCCAGCTGATGAAATCTAAATTTTACCTTGTTCGAGAACTCTGGAAAGAATACAGGTAGTTCAATGGATTGGTTTAGATTACTAACGGAAGCCACTTTCAGTAGAAAGGAAGGGCTTGGTCTGTGAGAAACCCTGTCCTTATGAAAAATCAAGTAAGGTGGTCTAACTGATGAGGCTTGAAGCTCCGAGACACGTCTAGCTAAAGTGATGGCTACCAAAAAGATCATCTTCCAAGTCAAATATTTTAAATCATAAGTGGCTGAAGGCTCAAAGGGGGGAGAAGTGAGACATTGTAGAACAAAATTTAAGTCCCAAGGCATAACTGGGTCAAAACCTGGATGATGAAGCAGCATAGTGCCCTTCAGGAATGCCTTACAAAGTTTATGTGCCATGAGACTAGGCTCATCAGTGATGTGAAAGGTGGAAATAGCCAACAACTGGACCTTAATAGTTGCGGCCGCTGATCCCTGGTTGAAAAGCATGGAGAGGAAACCCCAGGACTGACTAAACTGGAGCTGTATAAAGATCAATTTGCCTTGCATGCGCCCATATGGAAAATCTCTTCCATTTGCTGGAATAGATTTTTCTGGTGGAAGGCTTATGGGAGGAAGACAAAATATGAACCAATTCCGGCAAAAAATGATGAAGCCTGACTAATGATGAAGTGGAGGAGCCAGGCTGTCAACCGGAGGGTCTGAAGAGAGGGGTGGAGCTGCCCTGACATACGAGTCAGCAGATCTGGTTGAGGGTCCAGAATCCAGGCGGCGTCCACTAGGTAAGGATGGAGAAAGGGGAACCAAATTTGACGAGGCCAGTGTGGAGCAATCAGAATCATTTTGTTTCCCAAAGATTGTGCTTTCTGAATAACCTTTGTCAGCAGAGGAACAGGAGGGAAGGCATACAGTAGACCAGAGGGCCAATCGTGAACTAGAGTGTCCCTGGATGACTCCCCCTGAGGGGGGATAAGGGTGAAGTAGCTGCTGCATTTGATATTGAGGGGGCTGGCACATAGGTCGCAGCAAGGCTGACCCCACCTGCGGAAAATCTGCTCCACAACCTGATTGTTCAGGGACCACTCATGAGGCATCAGAATAGCTCTGCTCAACCTGACGGCAATCACATTAGTCTTCCCCAGAATATGCACTGCTATAAGAAAACGTTGGTATGCCACTGCCCACTGCCACACTCGCATGGCCTCTCTGCAAAGGGGCCACAACTTGGTTCCTCCCTGTTTGTTTAGATAATATACCAGAGACATATTGTCTGAGTGGACAGCAATTGTCCCGAGAAGAAGAAAGCTCTGAAGTGTTTGCAACGCTAGTAGCACTGTTCTCATCTCCAGGACATTGATATGCAGATGCATCTCGTGTTCCTGCCACATGCCTTGGACTGTCCTGCGTAAATAATGCCCCCCACCCCCACCCCATCTGGGAGGCATCCGTGGTCACTGTGGCAACTGGAGGGGACGGAACAAAGGGTTTTCCCGCACTGAGGTTGCTGGTGTGAATCCACCAGTCCAGTGAAGATCCCGCTTGCACCTGTCTGTGATTATTATGAGATGAGAAAGCAGATGATGTTGTAGAGACCACTGGGCGATGAGTAGCCATTGAAGGCGCCTCATGTGCAGCCTCGCCAGAAGAACCAGCATAATTGTAGCAGCCATCATCCCCAACAATTTGAGGATCAATCTTGCCTTCACTCTTCTCAAAGGGAGAAACCCGTACACCTGCTGTTGTAAACTTTGAATCTTTTCTAGTGGTAAAAATGCCCTCATGAGCACAGTGTAACTCGGTGCCTATAAAGGTGACACACTGCGAGGGCAACAAGGCAGACTTTTCCCAACTTAGAGTGATACCCAATTGTTGACACAGTTTGATCGTGACGTCTCTGGTTTGTAAGTGTAGATGCCTGGTGGTGGCAGAAAGGAGCCAGTCGTCCAGGTACAGAAACACTTGGAATCCTTGGAATCCCTGACGTCTCAAGTGAGCCGTCACACCACTGCCATACGCTTGGTGAACACCCTGGGGGGCTGTGGTGAGACCAAAGGGCAGGGCGCGAAATTGAAAATGACTGGCGCCCAGCCAGAAGCGTAGATGTCTTCTGGATGCCCTGTCCATCTTTATATGGTAGTAAGCATCCTAGAGGTCAATGGAGCACATCCACACTTTTCCCAACAATGGGAGAATAGATTGCAACGTGACCATTCAGAACTTTGACTTCTTCACATGGGTGTTCAATCTGCTGAAATTCAAAATGGGTCCTAGGTCCCCTGTCCTTTTCGGCACCAAAAAGAATCTGAAGTAAGTCCCTAATCCGATCTGGTCTGAGGGGACATGCTGGATGGCTCCTTTTTCTAGCAGCTTTAAAACCTCTGAAGCTGCAGAATCCCTTTTACTGGGTGGAAATTCTGGGATTTTTTTGATCGGAGGGGGAGCTGAAGAGAAGGGAATGCGATATCCTCTGGAAACTATTTTTTAATACCCATTGGTCCTGAGTGATACCTTGCCAGGCCTCTGGGTATAGTGAAATGCGACCTCCGACTGGCTCCGGAAATGCACAGTTGGGACTCCCATGAGGAGTGCTGGTAGGGAGAACCACGAAAGGAATCGCAGTCTCCCTAGTTACGTGGGCCTCCTCTGCCACTAGGGTGGGGTCTACCAGAATTACCACCCCCTCTCCTGCCTCTGGAGGGTGACTCACCTTGTGAGTCATGAAAAAACCTCTGATTTTGTGAACCACATCTTCCCACCCCTCTGGGTCTTGGGGTAAGGCCTAGAGGGGAGGGAAAAATGGACTCCCACAGCAGACAGAGGTTTTCCCTCTTGCTCGCACCTAGTGAGCGTTTCCTTCACCTTGGTTCCGAATAAGGAGGAACCATCAAACGGGGCATTGGTGAACGTAGACTTGAAGGCCTCCGCGAAATTAGAGGCACATCCAGGAGCGTCTCCTAAGAGCAACTCCCGAACTTGCTGCCTTACCCGCTCCTTCGGCTGCGCAAGAGATCAGCCTCATGGAGGAGTTAGCAATAGAGTTGAGGGTAGACATCTGAGCATTGACCTTCTGAGCCACCGCATCAGACAGGTTACCCTGCAGAGCATCTCCAAACTCTTTCAGGAGATCTCTTTGGAGCAGTGTAAAATGTGTTAAGTAATTCAGTGACCACAGAGTAAAGGCCGCTAAAGAAAACATATGCTTCCCGTACCAGTCCATGGTCCCAGACTCCTTGTTAGGTGGATGGACATTAGACGAAGTCTCAGCCAGTTCCTTCTTGGTGGCCGCTGCCACCACCATGGCATCTACAGGAACTCCCTTGGATAGAAACTCTTTGTCAGAAGGGGCGGACAAGAATTTGTTGGGTCTCCTGGGGGCTGTTTCCACAGAGTCAAGGGTTTCCCACACCCTTTGACAAACCAGATCCAGAAGTTAGTCTTAGGGTGGAGATACCCAGGAGGCGGAGGGCTGAGCCCCAAAGGCCTTCAGGAACATAGATTCCTCCTCGGAGGGAGCTTTGGTGGGCCAGTCACCCCTCTGCTTCAAAATTTCTAGGATTTCAGAGAAAGCAACATCCTCAGAGGATGATTTGGGGGACCCCTCAGATTCCTCGAGGTTGGTGTCTGAAGTGAGGGACTCATCTTGGGAGTCTATGTGCTTCCTCTTGCACGTTCTTTCTCTGGGTGGCTCCTCAGGCAAAAACACTGAAGGGCCCTCAGAAATATGGGGACCACTCATGGGGTATCCTGAGGCCTTGGGTCTCCGCTGTCCAAAGACAGAGGGCAATCAGAGACCCGCACTGGAGCTGGAGGGGACAGAGTGTCAGTGCCGAATGATGCTACTGAAGACCTGGCCAGCGCACACTGCATGGCCTCGAAAGCTGGTTCCCCCCGGCTCCGAAGATCGACCAGCCGTGGAAGACCTCAGAGCAGAAGGGACAAGGTCCGAAGCCGAAGCAGGAGTCAGGCTCCCCCGTGCCGAAGCACCGAGAGGGAGGCTAGGAGCCAAAAAATGTATCCTGAGGCCTCCCCCTCAGGTCCGACCGTGGAACAATGAGTCCTGGACCCCATGGATGGAGCCAACAGGGTCGGAGCTGAAGCCGGAGCCAATAAGCCAGGATGGGCCATCGGAGCCGACCTAGGGACATCAGACTGCGCCGACCACTCTGGCTCCGAAAGCGGAGATTCGATCGGAGGAGGAAGTATCGACAGTGGCTGGGTGACAGGCTCCGGAGCCGAATGGGCTGGAGCCGAAAACAATTTTGCCATTACCAGTGATTGGAGCAGTCTCTGTACCATTATCTGCATCCACATCTGAAAGAGTCCTGGAGGACCTAGAAGATAAGGAAGGAGATCTAGACCTCTTCTCCAAAGGAGACCTGCGAGGAGGAGAGACTGGCCTAAAATTTGGAGACTGGCTCCGAACTAGCACCTCCGCAATTGGCTCCAAGGGACTTGGAGCCGAAGCAGATTCCATCAATACACTAACTACCTGCAGCTCCTAAGACAGTGGAGCCGGGGGATGCCACAGTAGATTTTACTACTTTCTCCGGAGGCTCCGAGGATACAGATGGAGCCGGAGATCGCTTTTTAGCCATGGAAGTTTTACTCTTAGAGGGAGAGGACTTGAAGCTAGAAGCCGTTCCCAAATCCTCCTCGAAGGAGGGTTTCAGAAGTCCTTTCACAATTAGTTTGTTCTTCCTCTCCTGAAGAACACGCGGGTTAAATGCATGGCAAAATGTACAAGATTCCTGGACGTGAACAGCCTCCAGACAAACACAAACAGAAAGCCCATCAGTGATTGACATCTTATAACCACATTTAGTACATTTCTTAAAGCCCGAGGGCTTATGGTCTTTCGTATCCTTAGACATAGTGAAGGAAAAACCACCAACCGTTAATATAGAAGCCACAAGCGCGGGAACTAAGAAATACCAACAGACAATCACAAAAGACCTCCAACTTAAGCGGACTCAACTGGAACACAGAGAAAGGACTAGGTCCTCTAACTTAAACGGCCCTAGCCCGAGGGATAGGTATCTACTAACAAGCAACAGAAGGGGTGGACAACGTCCTCTAACTGAAACGGGCCTAGCCCATAGGGGAAACAGATAGTGGGACACCACAAAAGACAATACTACGAGAAAAAAGTAAACTAGATTATCCAACTAGTACACGCACACAACACACAGCTATGAAAATAGCTTTTTTTGAAGCAAGAATATCTCAATAAAGACAAGTTATACTTAGCCGCAGCCAAGGAGCGAGACCACGTCTGAGCTATACCAGTGGCAAACGAGATCTGGGAAAAGGGAGCAGTGCAGCATAGGATGCCTTCTTAGCCCAGCCAATTGAAAGACTTCGAGCTAGAGTATGGCAGAGTCGGAGCAGAGGTTCAGCTCCGAACCCACAGGTAAGAATGTAGGCGAGATTGGACTATAACATCACATTTACAGGTGTGCCACATGGCCATTGACATGAAAACATCTGCAAGGAGGTGAGCAGCTGAAGTGGTCAGTGCCCAAATGGTTACCGGGGAGTGCCCGCTAGGGAACCAACACTAACCCCCAGTGAAGCATTCCTGGCCAATGAGAGATCGAGACAGCTCCCAGGAGAGTGCAGTATAGCATGTCCTGGATATGGGCGCAACACCTTCCAAGACAGCAAGTACATCCCAGGAGGAGCTTCCAGGTAGGTAAGCTCTGACATCTCAACAACTGAATCCTGTTGTACAGCAAAACAACTGAAATGTTCAAGTTAATTCTATATCACTACGCCTTGTTTAGAGGAAGGATTGAAGACTGCTACAGCCATACGCTTAGTTTGGAGTAGTCAGCCTTGTTGTTCAAAGTACCATTAATGAACATATACAGAGATAAATGTGTTGACCCCTGTGTTACTGTTAATTGTGATGATGTTGCCCTTACCTCTTGCATAACTTCTTCCTGGACTGTCTGGAGTACAGCACAGTATGTCTTCTGAAGATAGTAAGCCAAATATTTTTATGTCAGTAGTACTGAGCAATTTTAAGAAATATTGTAGTTTGTGATTTTGATCTCAGGCCTGTTGTGTGTACTGCTGCACTGTCTGTAATACTGGCAGCACTGTTAGTTAGCATGCACTGCACTACAGTAGAACAGGTATTAATGTATTCCTGCGTTTCATGTGATCATAAAAGTGGGAAGTGCGGGCCTTGTGCCACCTGATGTCAGTGGATCCACAGACTGATTATGATAGTGGCCATACTAAGGCACAGTCGGGGGTGCAGAGGTTGAATCTGACAGAGGTTGACATACAGCCATTCCCTCATTTCCATTGGACACAGCCAATATTCCTACACCTACCCAGTCCACAGAGCCAACAGATATTGGAAAGGTGGAGGATGAGGACATTGATCAGGGAACTGTGGCTACTGCAGCTTCAGTGCCTGCAGAGTTTGTCCGTAGCCAAAGTGTGGGTGAGGTGCCACACAGGATTGATAGGGTGCTCAGAGGGGAGCCTGTTGTCCCTCCTCCACCTGGTGCCAGTGTCACCTCCAGTGCCACTCAACATATATTTAGGATCATCATGGAGGCACAGGCACGTTTCCGTAGGTGTTCCAGACAAATGTTCAGGGTTGTAGATGTGTCACAGTCTGACGTACGTAACTGACTCCACTGTGTTGCCAATTCATTGGATCGAATGAATGACATGTTGGAATGAGGTGCGTCTGTGATGGACCAAGGGGTGTCTGTCACAGAACAAGCACAGTCTGTGATGGAATGTCTGCTGGGAGGGGAACATTCTCATGGGCATAGGTCAGCCACATCATCTGCTTTCAGCCAACGTGGCAGTGACTGATCACACTCCCATAGTGGCAGCAGTTCCACTACTCCATTAGTGAGTCTGCTATCCACACCCAGATGTGGCAGGTCATGGTCCTGGGAGTCCCTCTGTAGACAGCTCATCCAGCAGACATCAGTCATGTTCAGGTAGCAGAACTACATCTGAATGCGGGTGTGGACGTGCCAATGCAACTCCTGGCAGAGCAAGTTATCATGGTCAGGGACAACAACTATGAGCTACCACCTCCACCATGCACCTGTTCGACAGACCAAGACATGCATCTAGAACATAGCCTGGTTGTGTTCATGCAGAGATGCACCAATTTTACCTGGAGGACCCCTACAGATACAGACACAACAGTTACTTAGTTTGTCTCACTGGCCATTTGTTGTTTTATTCCAATGTCTGCCTTCTCCTTCCTAATCAGACATACTCACTGACCTTCTGTGTCAGGCCAGGCTTCCTGCCAGCCCCTCCCCCGCTGTCTCCCCCCACACTCACTAACCTGTGCAAGTGAGGACAACTGTGCCATATCACTATTTACTGTCGTTTGGCTCCACGGATACAAAAGGTGTGTGATGCTCAGGGTGCATATTTAACTTACTGCTTAGTATATCTGCATTTGTGTTGTTGAACTGGTCATTGTACCTTCGACTTATATTGGCCTTTGAAAGTCAGGCAGCTGATGGCATCAAAATTTCATGTTACAGAGAATGCTCTTTTAAGGCTGTTGATGTCAGAAACTGTAGTGTTTATCATTACTTTCTAACTTCTCTCTAATGATCTTCCAGGACAAATGTATGGTGCACATCATAAATCGCATCATATTCAAATCTTAGAAATGTATGATAGCACTGTAGTCAAATCTCATCAGAACAGTAATACAGTATAATGCTCTCTCTTGCATGTACCTCTACAGACACATACAGCAGCTGGAGAGATCACAGAGCTTTCTCAGGAAGATAACACAGGGCCTACAACCATGGCATGAAGTATGTGGATAGATTAAAAGCCATGTCACATTTCTCTGTTTGGTATAGGATGAGATGACGTCTGCCTGGCCTCCAGGCCAGTGTCTGACCATGTCCTGATGGGATGACCGCACATCCAGACATCTGATATAGCTGATGACATCAGCAGTGTCCACTGAGAATATGGTAATAACAGTGTCCCACATGCTGTATTAAAAGTCTCTGTAATGTCAAGCAAGAGTACGGACAGTTGAATGCAGTCAGAATAGAACCCCCACCCAAGTACAAATACTACAGAACACAGTACGCAATGCAAGCTCCACAACGCAAGTCTGACTTTTGCAAGACTGCAGCTGAAATTACAGTACATGACATCGGCAGCCCATGTGTGACAAGATGTTGGCAGGCCTGCATAGGTTTATAGCTTCTTAAGAGACTACTACCACAATGGCCCTAGGTTCATAGGAAGTTAGTAAGCTAATGGCACAGGAAAATTATTTTCTTGGGTGGCAAAAGCCAGGGTACCTTTTTGGCTAGGCTTATATAGGCCTTGGGGCCAATAGCCTAGTACCTACCTATGAACCTAAGGCCTTGTCAAGCCTACCCAAGTTGTACCACTGTTCCCTTTCACACCAAGATATGTAGCCCATACTTGCAAATCCATGATCAGTGTAACATAAGTGAAACCCCGGGGTAAATCTATGCTTTCCCATCCAATTGTCCAAGTTGCGCTTAAATAGGGTAATCGAGGAGCTCGGTTTCACATGAATTATGAGTTAGTTCCATGGGAATTGCAATCTCTGGGAAACTTCTGTCTCTCCAGCATGTTCTGTTGATGTTGCAGGCTAGGTTAAGGTCCCTAGAGCAAGCGACCCATGTCCCAAGCGATTTGAGGAGGTGCAGCATTTCCATTAAGGCGGGGTTTGAGACTGCTCTGTACGCCAGCAACAAGTTGCCTCTCAGCAGTCTATAAGATATGGAGTACAGTGACACGGCCTTCAGTCTGTCCATGTAGTTAATGTGTTGGAAGTCCCTGGATTTTCTTAGTGAGAAACCTCCGAGGGTTCTCCAGCTGCTGCAGGTGTATGATGTACATGTATAACAGAACATCACACTCTATTATTGGTCTGATGAGGGACGAGTACAGTGGAGTTGTAACATTTAGCCCTGGATGCTAAGCCCTCACTTATGAGGTGTGCAACATAAAGGGCATTCATTACCACTGTGGACAATATGATCAAAGCGGAGGTTGCCATCAACATGCATTCCCAAAGCTATCAACACTGGGTTAGAACATACTGGGGTATTATTAAAGTAACTTGCATGGACTTCTCCTTTGAAAGGGATAACATTGCATTATTTTGGGTTAAATTTAGGTCTGTGGCTTTGGCAACAATCATTTATGCATGCAAGGACACTTTTGCAGTATGTTGACAATGTTTGTGGATTCAGTGATTGCACCCAGTTTTGCAGTCGTCAGCGAACTAGAGCCACAGGCCAGCTTTTTTTACCTGACTTTGAGGACTACATTCCAAACAGTACAGGGCCCAGCACAGACCCTCATGGGACACCACTGGTAACAGGTTTGCTGGTAGAGGTGTAATCCTCACCTATGACTGCATGCAATCTGCTGGCAAGTCTAGATAAAAAGCATGTACTGATTTGCCTTCATCCAGGGCTTTGATGGCACTCTAGAAGAATTCCACTAGGTTTAACAGGTAATGAAATGCCCCTGACGAAGCCAAAGTGGGTCAGGTGAAGAGTTAGATGGTCACCAATATCCTTGTTAAGGTCCAACAGGATTCTCCCCATAGCCTTACAAACAAGGCTGGTCAGGTTTATGGGTGTACAGTTCCCTGGATCGGGTGAGGGACTGCCTTTGTGCAAGGGTATTACAGCTGCTGCTTTCCCCTTCTCCGGGACAAAGCCAGTATTCAAACTGTGGTCGAAAAGTTTACCCAGTGGTTCTGCTAACACGTGCTTTAGACTGTTTAGTAAGCAGCCTGGGATGATATCCGGTCCAAAAGAGGCTGTGTTTTTGGCAGTGATGAGTGTGGTTATGACCGGTTACTAACTATTGATAGGTATGCTGTGTAGTATGATTGGCGGAGACGGGTGTGAAATTGTTGCCAAACTTGCCTAACAGTAGTACCAAGAATATTGTGAATTATTCTAAGTGTATAGCATGTGATGCCTACTATATTGGGAAAACGAACAGCCGTTTTAGGGACAGAATCCTAGAACATTTATGTGACATCAGAAATTGTAAGAATACTAGTGCTTTGGCTAAACACGCAACTGAAGCAACGGCTAATCATAATTTTACATTTTTCAGAAGGGAATAGGGGAGGTAATTTGAAATGCAAGACAGAAGCCTGCGAACAAAAATGGATTTTATTTTTTTAAGGCTGACACCCACCCTGGGATCAATTATATGGTTTCACTAAAACCAGTATTAAATCAAGAGACCACTCAAACATTAATATAATATATACGTACTTTTATAGTTGCGTTTTGGTTTGTTTCCTGTGTGTGCTATATTGTATTAGAGATTTTTTTTTTTAGAGTATTTATAATGCACTAGCACTTTAAATGTAATTGTTTTTGACTTAAGCAGCTTTTTTCATTGGTTATTACTGCTAAACTATTCTGTGTTACGGTGCTGTTGTCTGAAGCAGTTATCCACCGTGAAAGCGCTCATCTTGCATTAAATTTAAAATTTTATTTTTCAGTTGGAGTTCCGATTTTTTGCTGCCTTACTGAGACTGAACTGGTGTTTGCTATATACTTGAATTATTTTCTTGTTATTGGTCCCATATCTTGGTCATTGGTTGTTTGCTTACCTGTCTTCTAACAGGTTGGCTATGTCCTCAGTTTCAGTCCGTTCTGAATTTGGTGCAAAGCCAGGTCTTCCCTTTTATATTACACACATAGCTAAAGAACGCTTTGTAAATTTTCCTTAGCTATCAATGCTAACTTACTTCCGTAATTAGCTTTAGAGGACTCTACGTCTAATTTGCTTGTTCGATCTATGGAGGATGTTCTGCTGACCCTATTCCCTCTTATTCCTAGACATCAGTTTCTTTCTCTTGCTGTATAATCTATTTATGCTAGATGTCTACCCATGGCAGAATTTTATTCATGAGCAAGTTTTGATTCGTTCTGGAACAGCTAAGTCTATACACTTCTAAAAGTGTTTATACAGGGCACTTGTGTACACCTCTACATAGAAGTCTATAATGTCAGTAGGTTTGAAACTATACATGCTATCACTTAGGAGGCTATAACTTGTTTTGCAGAAATGTTTCCACCTTCTGGATCCTGAGGGGATCAGGTACAATTGTTACAGTGAACGTGACTGACTTATGGTCAGATCATGAGGTGGTGCAATGATCTCCCATGTTGGGGAGTACTAGGTCAAAGACATTCCAGTCTCATGTCGGGGTGTGGAATAATTATTCCAGAGTATTTGTGTTTACAAAGTACAGGAATCTTAGGGCAAGCGTGTTTGAGCTCATATATGTATCCCAATCGATGGAAAAAGAAGTTATGTCTTACCATAATGTTCCATCTGTGTTGTAGATCTTTATTCATTCATTACTGTTAGGACCTCGGTTCTGTCCTTGGAACCGATATGGCCATTTTCCAGCTCACATAAGCCAAAAACTCTCAGCTAAGAAACTACCCACAATGCCCCTCTCCTAGACACTCCAGATAGAGTTAGCCCGCCCTAGATAAAAGATGTATTAATAGGAAAAAAAGTAGGAAGCTCTGCCTGAGCAAATACCTTAACCAAGAGCTCCTAAAGTCCAACAGGAGTCCAGACCGGGAGGGTGGGAAGTAATGAATGAGTAAAGATCTCTACTCAGACGGAATGTTATGGTAAGACATAACTTCTTTATCTGATGTTGTAAATCTTTACTCATTCCTTACTGTTAGGACCAAGTCCCTAGCTACTTGAGTCCTGGGTGGACCTAAGGAAGGATATTCCCGAGCACCACAGAACCAAAAGATGCTCGTCCCCTGGAGGCCAAATCCAATTTGTAATGGGATATGAGGGTATGAGGTCTTGCCCACGTGGCTGCTGCACATACATCATCCATACAGGCTCTGGAATGAAAAAATACGGAAGTAGCCATAGATCTGGTAGAATGAGCCTTTACTCTGGAAGGTAAACGTAGCTTATTCTGTTGATAGATAAAGGTAATGACGTTTCTAAGCCAAGAGGATAAAGTCACTTTGGAAACAGGTTTACCCAATCTGGTTCCTGCAAAGGCCACAAACAATTGGCCTGTTTTCCTGAAAGATTTAGTCCTGTCCAAATAACAACGAAGCTGCCGGTGCACATCAAGGGTGTGCAATAGCTACTCCTCTCTATTAGAATGCCTTGGGAAGAAAACCAGCAGGTCAATAGATTGGTTGATGGAAAATCCAGAAATGACTTTGGGAAAGAAGGAAGGGTCAGTACGAAGGGACACCCTATACGTCTGGAAGATCAAGTAAGTACTCTTGACACTCAAGGTCTGCAGCTCAGATACTCTTCTCACTGAAGTGAGTGCTACTAGAAGTATGGTTTCCAAAGACAAAAATTTCAAATCACATGAATCAAAGGGCTCAAAGGGAGAGCCTGTAAGAGATTCAAGAGTCAAGTCCCAGGGTTCTAAGGGAGGCTTGACCGGAGGTTTAACATGTAATACTCCCTTCAAAAAGGTCTTGCATAGGCGGTGACATAACTGAAAAATTATCAAGACCATTATGGAAATTGGGGAAAGCTGATAAACGTACAGTGATCATTGAAGCTGAGGCTCCTGCATGCAGAAGAGTAGTCCGGTATTGCAGAATCTTTTGAATAGGCACAGAGAAAGGGTCTTAAGTTCTGGTCTTTGGCCCAAATACAGAACCTAGTCCATTTACTAGAATAAATGTTTCTAGTGGAAGGTTTGTGTGAGGCCACAAGAATTTCACGAACAGGGATGTCAGGCAGTCTGGCAATCATTGGAAGTGGAGGAACCAGGCTGTGAGCTTGAGACTGTGCAGGTTCAGATGAATCAATCCCTGAGGATGGGATAAACAGGTCCTGGGAGTGATCCAAGATCCACGGGCTGTGAATCAGATGACGCCATAGAAACGGGAACCAAACTTGACGTGGCCAATAGGGAACAATGAGAATCACTTTGCTTTTCAACCTCTGAGCTTTCTGGAGAAATTTTGGAATGAGGGGAAATAGGGGAAAAGCATACAGAAGGCCCACGGGGGCCAAGTGCGTCCCTTGGTGGTTCCCCATGAGGGGGATCAAGGCAAAACAGCTCCTGCATTTGTAGTTCAGGGGGGGAAGCAAACAGGTCGCAGCAAGGCTTGCCCCAATGTTGGAAGATCCGAGCAGCTATTACAGGGTTGAGGGACCACTCGTGAGGCATCAGGATGTTCTGGCTCAGATTGTCCACAATAAGGTTGGAACTCCTGGGAATGTGTGTTGCTATAAGAAAGCGATTGGAAGCAACCAGACGACGGACATGTTGTCTGACTGAATTGCAATGGTCCCCGTGGGCACAGATGCATGGAACGCTTGCAATGCTAAGAGAACTGCCCTCAGTTCCAGGACATTAATGTGCAAGTTGGCCTTGATGGGGGTGTCCAGGTGCCTTGGACAGTCTTTCCCTAAAAATGCCCCCCTCCCCCCAATAGTCAAACATCCGTGGTCACCTTGGCCATGGGTTGGGGAAGACAGAACAGTCGCTAGCAAAGATTCTTTTGTGGCTCCATCCACCATAGCATTTCCTCCTTGCAACAATTTGTAAGGCATATCATGTGGTTGAGTGGGTGGGTTAACAACGACCATTGTGTGGAAAGAAAGTTGCCACTGCAAGATTCTCATGTGCAGTTTCGCCAGAGGTACTAAAGTAATGGCAGCTGCCATGGAGCCCAAGAGTTGCAGTACAAGACGTGCTGATACAAATGTTTTAGGAAGGTCTTGAATTTGGTGTCTTATTTTCAAAAGCCTGTGAGGGGGGACAGAAGCTCGACAGGATGTTGTGTTGAAGACCGCTCCAATAAATTTCAGTGTCTTCATTGGAGACATCTGAGATTTTTCTTTGTTGACTGTAATCCCCAAGCAGTGAGGGAAATCTTGAGTGTAAGAGAGGCTGCAGACTAGGAGATTCCTGGTCAGAGCGGTAAGGAACCAGTTGTCTAGACAGGGAAACATCTGGAATCCTTGTATCCTTGTAGTCGAAGATGGGCCACCACAACTGCCATACATTTGGTGAACACTCGGGGTGGCTGTTGAGAGACCGAATGGAAGTGCCCTGAACTAGTAGTGGCTGGCTCCCAGATGGAAGCAGAGAAACCTCCGGGAGCTGTGATCCATCTTTGTCTGGCAGTATGCATCCTGCAGGTCTAGAGAGCACATCCAACTGTCCTTCCCTAGGAAGGGAAGAATGGACTGTACTGACACCATCCGGAATTTTTGAGGTTTGATAAATTTGTTCAGTAGTCTGAGATCCAAGATTGGTCTCCAGTCCCTTCTTTTTTGGCACTAAAAAGAACCTAGAGTAAAACCCGGATCTCCTGTCTGTTCTGGTGGGACTGGCTGAATGACTCTTTCTTAGCAGTTTGGCTATTTCTAAGGCTGCTAATCCCCCCTGATTGGTTGGTACATCGAGGATTCGTTTGACGGGTCGGGGGAGTTAAGTCAAAAGGTATTTGTTAGCCCCTGGATATTATTCTCTGCACCCAAACATCGGTAGTAATACGACGCCAGGCTGGTAGATGCAGAAATAAACGACCCCTGGCTGCTTCCAGAGGAAAGCAATTGGGCTGCTGCTCAGGAGTGCTGATAGGGTCTGCCAGAGAAAGAATCTCTGGCTCCCTGGTTACACAAACCCCATCCCCGAAAGTTGCCCCCTCTGCCCCGGGGTGAATTGTTCACCACGAGTGTCACAAAAGGATCCTTGGGATTTCTTGAACCATATCTTTCCACCCTTCTGGTTCCTGCAGTACGACCTCTGGGGTTTGGAAAAGCATATTCCCACAGCAGACAAGGTCTTTCAGTCTTTCTCACTACATGCAAGTGTGTCACGTACCTTGGGTCCAAAAAGTGCGGATCCGTCGACAGGTGCATTGACCAAGGAAGATTTAAAGGGGTCTGCAAAATCATACAACCGCATCCAAGCATTATGTCTCATGACACCAGATGCAGCAGCTCGAACTGCCCCCTCGGTGGTGTGAGATATCAAACGCATCAAAGGAGTTCAAGATGGATTCAAGAGTAGCTAGCTGTGAGGTGACAGTATCACGCACTTCATCAGGCAGTACCCTCATCAAAGAGGAAAACATTTCAGAAATTAGGTCTCTTTGGAGGCAAGTAAAGTGTGCCAGATAATTCAGCGACCAAATGGCAGAGGTTGCTGAAGCATAGGTCAGCTTCCCTAGTCTGTCCATGGTCCGGGATTCCCTGTTTGGAGGATAGACAGTGGAACTATCTTCTGCCAGTTCCCTCTTGGTGGCCGCCGCCCCAACCATAGAATCAACTGTCAGCTGCTTGGACCAATGGGGCTGCTCTTCAGGTGTAGATAAAATTTTGTCCAGCCTCCGGGGGGGGGGGGGCAGGTCCTACATTGTCCGAGGCCTTCCAGGCATGCTGAACAATTAGCTTAACAAGATCTGCTGGTGGGGTCAACCCGGAAGCAGATGGCTGGGCACGGAAGGCCTGCAGAAACACGGATTCCTCAGAAAAGGGGTTAGAGGACTTCCATACCCCCGCTGTTTCAGGATTTCGAGAATGTCTCCAAATGAAATGTCATCTGGGGGAGACCATGGGGAACCTTCTCCATCACAATCAGCATCTTCTGTGATAGATTCCTCCAGGGAGTCAAGGTTCTTCCTCTTGCACAGTTTCTTCTGGGGTGGCTCTCCAGTTGGATCTTCTGAGGACTACTCCAGGGAAGGGGTTCTTGGGACTCCTGTGCCCAGGGACCTGACACAGTGGGTTGGGTTTCTGAAACTGGAGTCCTAGGTGCTGTCTGAGAACCTTCGGAGTGAAGGACCTTTTCCATCACCTATATGGCAGGCACACTCGAGCCCACCTCCAGTTGAGGGGTTCCGAGAGAACTGGAAGCAGTCAAAACCGTGGACAGACTGTCAGTGAGAAAATAGGCGCCGGATTAGGTACCAAGGTACAAACAGTCCAAGCACCACTCCAAGAAAGCATCGGCTCAATCGTAGCCGATGCTGCAAGGGTGGTTGGTGCCAGCAAGGAAGGCACTGTCTGAGCAGAGACAGTATGTACCAAAGCGGATGCTGGGGGAGGATAAGCAGGAGAAGATGAAATCGAAGATTTCGAGCCAGGAGGGACAGCAGACCTAGCTGTAATGGGTAATCCCCTAGCTACCAGAAGCTGGTCCACAACCCGCACTAGGTCTAGTCCAGAAAAACTCCTAGTGGATCTAAAAGAGGCTGCAGAAGGGGAATCAGGCCTTTCTAGAAAGACTAAATCTCTGTCCCAAGAAAGGGCTGTAAGTAGGAGAATATCTTGTTCTTGGCAGGTAATCGAATTTTGGAGCCGAAGGAGCCGAAGAAACTGTTGGCACAGTGGCAGAGGATGGTGCCAAGGCATGTACAGTCACTGGAGCCCATGGAGCAGAGGAAACTGTCAGCACAGTGGACAGGGATGGTGCTGAGGTATGTACAGTCACTGGAGCCCATGGAGCTGAGGAAACTGTCAGCACCGTGGATGGGTATGGAGCCGAGGCATGAACAGTCATCGGAGCAGATGTAAGAGCCAAGGACGGCACCAAAGTCAGTGGTGCTGTGCTTGGAACAGAAATAGGAGTGAAAACTATGGTCGGCAAAGAGGGATAGGACAGATCCTGGTGCCGATGAAGTCTGCACTGGTGAAGCATGGAGCGGACTCTGTTCCGTAACTGACGGAGATGCAGGAACTGAGCGACTGTTTTTCTTTATATTTTTTGGTCTTAGGAGGGGGTGAGACCTGCGACCCAGATAGAGTCTCCGAGAAAGGTGTCTTGAGTAAACCTTTTAAAATAAGTTTATTCTTACGTTCTGCTAGTGTCCAATTACTAAAACTAGCACAAATGTCTCAATCAGCTTTAATATGATCCATGCCCAAACGGTAGACACAACGGACATGTGTATCTGAGTTAGGTATCTTACTACCACACTTGTCACACTGTTTAAAACCCAACTTAGCTTTGTCTGACATAGTAAGGAAAAACAATGCTATCCTATAGAAAAGTTAAGGAAGAAATACCAGTTAAGTTATGTTAAGGAATACCACTAGTAAAAGATCCTGTCAAAGACAGGCGAGAGGAACAGTAACAAAATGGTACAAAATTAAATTACCAAGAAAAGGGTAGGAAACAGACCTAGGTTATAGGCGACAGTGAGAAAAGGCTAACTTGACTAATAATGTTGTAATTTAGAAGAAAAACTGTCATAAAATCAACAAACTTTGAGAAATGGCCAACACATCTGACTAGGAACGCGGCAAATGAGATGGGCAAATGAGATCTGGAGTATCTAGGAGAGGGGCATTGTGGGTAGGTTCTTAGCTGAGAGTTTTTGGCTTGCGCGAACTGAGAAACGGCCGCATCGGTTCAGTGGACAGAACCGAAGTCCTAACAATAAGGAATAAAGATTTACAACATCAGATGAATAGTTAAAGTCATGCATGCCTGGGGGTTTTGGCTGTATTACGAGTGACTCAAGTAGGTCCAGGAAGGCACTGTGTGGTTTTTATGGTTCATGTTGGTGGACCTGCAGCTAACAATGACATGGGGGGGGGGGGTCTTTCCTACAGTTAGTTGGACTCTGGGTATCTCTAGGGAGTCATACTGCTTAACCAGTTTTGAGGTGTACTTGTGTCTTTTATGAATATGGATACACTTCCTGCTTTGGTTCTTTGATGTTCACTTTGCGGCCTGAATGTGTAGAAGGTATTATAGCCTTTCACATCTGGAGTACTCTCTGCGGCCGTAAACTACGTCTCTATGACTGCAGAAACATCAACATCTTCCCAAGTAAGAAGTGTCTCCATTAAGTATAGTTTCTGATTTAGACTCCTACCATTAAACAGCATAATCTTGCGTTTGTATTTTGAGGATATTTTTACATCAGGAAATTTGTTCTTATGAGATCGCCTAAAAAAGTCACAATGGGGGAGGCAAGTATCTTGGCCAGCAACCAAAAGTCAAGAGGTGACAGATGAAGATAATCACTGGCAAAGCAGCGTGATCTGTTAACCATATCATCCCATCCCAACAACTACTGGATCCCCCTGGATTGACACCAGTAGGTAAGCCAAATGCTGAAGTTGATTTTGTTTGTATTGAGGCATCATCCTGGGTGAAGTAAGAATGCTGCTTAGAGCTACAGACATGCCTGTCTAGGACACAATTTGAGAACTCACACATCTCTCTCTCTCTTCATATAGTCCAGTGAGGTAGATCTCAAGTCATTTACTCCAACATGGAGTACAACACAGGTGTAACTGTGATTTTGAGACCTGAGTGCATGCATGACTTTGCAGATCCTAGCAACTGACAGGGAGCTGACCATGACTTTCTTCTTGCACAGCCTGGTGAGGGGGACATCTGTGTGTCACACTACGGATTCCCCTAGGACCAAGACATTGATTTTGAGGTGTTTTGCCTCAAGGGCTTAATGGGCGAGACACTGATACATTTGGTTCCTTTGGGACTGTTGTGTGTGAAGAAGGCTTGCATTTGCGAGGTCTCCTCTTTCAGTAAGCTTCTAGTAAGTACCTCTGCGTATATGTGTTTGTGTGCTGTGCACTTGTTTGAGGATGTGAAATGTGTGTGCTGACAACCTGTTTGATATCTGGTTCATTGTTATCGGAGAGAGAGAGAAAGTACAGTTTTGTACCTACCATAAATGTAGATGTTCGAGTGCTAATACAGCTGCAGTCAAAACAGATGGGTTCTCCTGCCGTCAGGCGGGTCCTCGGTCGGCCGAATTCCAAAGTCTAGGTCCGGCGTCGGTTGTCGTCGCTTCTTCCCTGACGTCAGTGCGACAGGGGTATAAAAGAACCAGCCGACGCCATTTTCTTCAGTTTTTCTTGCCCCAGATGTAAAGGAAGGCAATACATAAATTTGTGTAATAAAGCAATGCCATATAATCAAATTACAGCAATTGCAAGCAAATACACCATAAATGAATACCTCAATCAGGTTGTATGAGGAGGTGTTAGCCAAAAGGCCTGTCCCAAGAGGGGAAGGAGGGAGGGAAACCTGGACTGCAGCTGCATTAGCACTCAAACATCTACATTTATGGTAGGTACAAAACTGTACTATGTTCATCGTGCATACAGCTGCAGTCATAACAGATGGGTAGAATCCCAAAGCTAAGAAAGGGGTGGTAGGCACTAGGTGGAACTAGGAGGAGCCAGGATGCCCTGCAAGACTGCAGTGTCAAAGCCTGCTCTAGTTTTGGAGTATAATGGTAGGTGGTAGTGCTTGGAGAAGGTATGCAGAGACCTCCCAAGTGGCTGTTTCCAAAATATCTTTGGTAGGAACTCCTCGGAGGAAAGCTGCAGAGGTAGCTGTGGGCCCTTGTGGAGTGAGATCTGATGCCTGCAGGCACAGTTTTACCATGAAAAGAATAACAAAAGCGTATTCAGTGGACTATCCATTTTGAAATTTTCTGTTTGGAAATTGGCTTCCCTTGAGCTCCTATAGCATAGGACACAAAGAGCTGTTCTGATTTTCTGAAAGGCTTTGTTCTGTCCAAATAATAACGCAGCTGTCTGTAGATGTCCAAGGAATTAGTAGTCTCTCCCCTTTGTTTTGAGGATTAGGGTAAAAGGTAGGTAAGTGTATAGCCCGATTCAAAGCTACCCTGGATACCACCTTTGGCATAAAGGATGGGTTGGTTTGTAAGGAAACTCTGTCCTGATGGAAGATAAAAGGCTGCACAGCCATGAGGGCTTGTAGTTCCGATACCCTACGAGCTGAGGTGATAGCCAGAAGGAAAGCTGTTTTCCAGGACAAATATTGCAAATCTGTTGAGGCAGCTGGCTCAAAAGGAGGCAAGGTCAGCTTTTCTAGAATGAAATTGAGGTCCCAAGCAGGTATTGGTTGTTTCCTTGGGGGTTTTATATTCTTAGCCCCTCTGAGGAACTGTCTTAAGAGGGGGTGAGAGAATAAAGGTGGATCAGTGTTGCATTCTGCAGAAATGGCTCAAGCATGGATTTTGATGGAGGAGAATGAAAGTCCACTGCTTAGTAGCTCAGCTAGATACTGTAATATGTGAGGTAAATTCAGTTTTCCAGGATTCTGGCCCTTTTTCTCATTCCAGGCACAAAACCGTTTCCATTTAGTGGAGTAAGCTGTTCTAGTAGACGGCCTTCTGGCCTCCAAAATGACATCCTGCACCTCCTTGGAGAGTGGGGTCTGTTGTGATGTTAAGGAGTCTTCCATGCGGCCAGATTGAGTGTTTTCAGCTGACTGTGAAGAGTTTTGAAGCTGTGCTGAGTCAGAAGAGGCATTAGAGGTAGGGTCCATGGAGGGGAATGCATCAGGCACCTCAGGAGTGGGTACCAGTGCTGTCTTGGCCAGTCTGGAGCAATGAGAATCATCTTTGGTCTGTCTGCTCTGGTTTTTAATAGAACTTTGGGCAGCAGAGGAAGAGGTGGAACGGCATAAACTGTCATAGTTGTCCAACTGAAAGAGAGAGCGTCCACTCTCCAGGCCTTTGGATGAAAAGTCCTTGAGCAGAATTTTGTCAATTGGTGATTTTTGTGGGAGGCAAAGAGATCTATGTCTGGCCTTCCCCATGCTTGAATTATCTCTGTAAAAACTTGAGGATGCAACTTCCATTTGTGTGGATCTGTCATATTTCTGCTTAGGTTGTCTGCCAGCGTGTTTTCCTTGCCTGGCAAGTACTGTGCTTGAAGTTCGATTTGTAATTCCAGAGCCATGTTCCAAAGTGACATGGCCAGCCTGCATAGGGGGTATGAATGGGTTCCTCCCTGTTTATGTACCACATTACTGTGGTGTTGTCTGTCCTTATCAATAGTTGACCTGCATGCAGAAGGTCTTTGAAAGCTATAATAGCATTTATTACTGCTAGCATTTCCTTTTGATTGATGCGAAGGTGCTTTTTTTTTTGGGACCATTTGCCCTGAATGCACCGATCTGTCATGTGCGCCCCCCAGGCGTAGTCCGAGGCATCTGTTGTGATGACTTGATTTGCTTGAGGCTTGCAGAATGGGAGACCTGTGTTTGTTTGGCATGCTTGAGCCCACCACAAAAATTCCTTTTGAAGACATGGAATTAGTGGTATTATTGTTTCCAAACTGTGGCTGTGTTGAGACCATAGGTTTTTCAGGTACCATTGAAGTTTCCTTATATGCAGCTTTGCACATGGGATTAGTAGGATGCAAGATGCCATGAATCCCAGAGCCTGCAGGATTTTCCTTGCAGTCAGCCTGGTGAAGTTTGCTAGTGTTCTGAAATATTGAGTTAGTTGCCCCTGCTTCTCTGGCGTGAGGTAGGCCATCTGGGTGTTTGTGTCCAAGCTGGCACCCAGGAAAATTATTTTCTGAGAGGGTATTAGCCTTGATTTCTTTTTGTTGACTGTGTATCCCAGAGAATTCAACAACATTATTACAAAAGCCAGATGTTTGAGAAGTATGTGCTTGCTGTCCGCTTGGATCAGGCAGTCGTCCAAATATGGGTATATTTATATCCCTTGAAGTCTGCAGTAGGCAATTACTGATGCCAGGCATTTCGTGAATACTCTGGGCGCAGTAGATAAGCCAAAGGGCAATGCAGAGAATTGATAATGGGTTGAACCTGCAAGAAATCCGAGGTATCTTCTGCAATTTTGTCTGACTGGGACATGCAGGTATGCCTCCTTGAGGTCCAGTGTTACCAGCCGAGACTCCTTGCCCAGCATGGGAAGAAGCTGCTGTAATGTGAGCATCTTGAATTTTGGTGCAGTAAAATGTGTTTAGGATGGATAGGTCCAAAATAGGTCTCCAATCTTTTCCCTTCCTTGGTACCAGGAATAGTCTGGAATAAAAACCTTGACCTTGTTCGTGAGTAGGTACCTCTTGAATAGCTTTCATGTCCATGAGATCTGAAATTTGTCTTTGTGCCTCTGCCTTGTGTGGCAGGTTTGGCATGCCTCTCATTTTTGGAAGGGTGTGAAAATGGAATCTGTAGCCTCTGTTTATAATGTCCAGGATCCATTTGTCTTTTGTGACAATATGCCAATTTTTTGAAAATAATGCCAGTTTTCCGCCTAAGGGTGCTGCCATTTGAGCCTTGCTTGGCATGCAAAGGGGGAAGTCATTGGGCTTGCTTTCTGAATGGCTGTGAACTATCCTCACCACCTCTTTGTGTAGGAGCTTGCCATTGTCTGCCTCTAAACTATCCTTGAGATTGCCCTCTGCCCCTCGGGTGCCTGTATCTTCCTCTTTGGGGTCTGTCCGTGGCTGGAAAGGAACAATTTTTGGAAGGCCAATTTCTACTGAAACGCGGAGGTTGTACCTGTAGAAAATATTTCACTGTTTGCATTGATTTAGCCTTTTCCTTCATTTTCTTTAATACCTCCTCAGCTTTAACACCAAATAATACATCCTTTTGTAGAGGGGCATCTAGTAATTTAGCATTGACATGATCTGGTAAGGTTTGCTCCTTGAGCCAGGCATGTCTATGTATGACTGATCCTGTAACAGCAGCTCTACATGAGGCCTCTACAGCATCAAAAAGAACAGTTTTGTACCTACCATAAATGTAGATGTCCAATAGGTATGCATCTGCAGTCCTTGCATATGGGTTGTCCTGCCTCAGGCAGCCCTTCGGTCGGCCGGATTCCAAAGTCTGGGTCCGGCGTCGGCTGATGTCGCCCCTTCCCCGACGTCAGAGCGCCTGGGGTATAAAAGCGTCAGCCGACGCCATCTTCCTCAGTTTTTCTTGCCCCAGATGCCCTTCTAAGGAAGGCTAAATTTGGTAGAAATACAAAATATTGCAAACATGCACAGTAATATAAAACAAATACACCATAATAGATAACCCCAGCTAGCTATAAGAGGGATAAGTACCCAAGAAGTACCACAGAGGGGAAGGAGGGAGGGTAAACCTGACTGTAGATGCATACCTATCGGACATCTACATTTATGGTAGGTACAAAACTGTACTATGTCCTTCAAGGATGCATCTGTAGTCCTTACATATGGGTAGAATACCATAGCCAAGCTGGGGGTGGTAGGCTCTAAGAAAATGATGGTGTAGCTAAAATGCCCTGCAGGACTGCCGTAGCAAAGCCTGCTCTGGATCTGGAATATAAGGGTAAATTGTAATGCTTGGAAAATGTATGCACGGAGCTCCATGTAGCAGCTTCTAAAATGTCCTTGGTAGCCACCCCTCTTAAGAAGGCTGTGGAGGTGGCTGTAGCTCTGGTGGAATGAGGTCTGATGTTAGCTGGCACAGCTTTTCCATGATAAGAGTAGCAGAATCGAATGCAATTTCCTATCCATTTTGAAATTGTCTGTTTGGAAATTGCTTTTCCTTGAATGCCTGCAGCATATGCTACCAACAGCTGGTCAGTTTTTCTGAAAGTCTTAGTTCTGTCCAAGTAGTAGCATAATTGTCTGTGAATGTCCAGGGTATGCAGACGTTTCTCTCCCTTGTTTTGTGGGTTTGGAAAGAAGGTAGGTAGGTGAATAGCTTGGTTCAATGAGACCCTGGATACCACCTTTGGCATGAATGAAGGATTGGTTCTCAAGGAGAATCTGTCCTGATGAAAAATAAGAAATGGTTGTACTGCCATGAGTGCCTGCAATTCAGATACTCTTCTTGCTGAGGTTATGGCCAGAAGGAAGGCAGTCTTTCAAGACAGGAACTGTAACTCTGAAGATGCTGCTGGTTCAAAGGGAGGTAAAGTCAACTTTTCCAACATGAAGTTAAGGTCCCATGTAGGCACTGGTGGTTTTCTTGGAGGATTGATGTTTTAATTCCTCTTAGAAACTGCCTTAGGAGAGGATGAGAGAAGACAGGTGGATCAGTATTGTATTCTGCTGAAATTGCTGAAGCATGAATTTTATGGAAGAGTAAGAAAGGCCATTATGGAGCATGTCTGCCAAGTATTCCAGGATATGTGCCATGCTCATCACTGTGGCATCTAGGCCCTTTGTGGTGCTCCAAGTGTGGAATCTTTTCCATTTTGCTGAATATGTCTTTCTCGTGGAAGGTCTGAGCTTCCATGATGATATCCTTCACTCTCTTGGATAGCTTTTCCTGGTGAGGAGTCAAGGTATTCTCCAGGCTGTCAGCTGCAGGGTTTTCAGGCTGGAGTGCAGAGTTTTGTAATTCTGCTGTGTCAGAAGGAGTGTCCATAGTGGTAGAGGCCACGGTTTCGTGTGTGACAGGCTCCGTAACAGTGGGTACCAGTGCTGCCTTGGCCAGTCCGGGGCTATTAGAATCACTTTTGGCTGCTCTGTCTTGATTTTCAGTAAGACCTTGGTCATTAGTGGGAGTGGTGGAAATGCATACACTGTTAAGAGTATTTCAACTGAGAGAGAGAGCGTCCACTTTCCATGCTTGTGGGTGGTATGTCCTTGTGCAGAATTTCTTCAGCTGATGATTGTGGTGGGAGGCAAAAAGATCTATGTCCGGCCTCCCCCATGATTGTGTTATCTGAAGGAAGATGTCTGGGTGCAGCATCCATTCGTGTGGGTCCACTGTATTTCTGCTTAGGCTGTCTGCCAGTATATTGTCTTTTCCTGGCACAAACTGGGATTGCAGCTCTATATTGAGTTTTTGGGAAAAGTTCCCAAAGATTCATTGCTAGTCTGCAAAGAGGGTAGGAATGGGTACCTCCTTGCTTGTTTATGTACCACATAACTGTGGTATTGTCTGTCCTTATTAGCAGGTGGCCTTGATTTAGAAGGAGCTTGAAGGCCTCGATTGCATGAATCACTGCCAGCATTTCCTTTTGGTTTATGTGCATGCGCAATTCTTTCTGAGACCATAGACCTTGGATGCATCTGTCCTACATATGTGCTCCCCATCGATGGTCTGAAGCGTCCAAGGTAATGGTTTGGCTGGTTACTTGTTTGCTGAAAGGCAGGCCCCTGTTTGACTGGCTTGCTTGGGCCCACCACAGGAATTCCTTTTGAAGGCATGGAATGAGTGGTATCAAAGCTTCTAGGCTGTGATTGTGCTGAGACCATAAACTCCTTAGGTACCATTGTAGTTCTCATATGCAGCCTTGCTTGTGGAATCAGAAGAATGCACGATGCCATGTAACCCAGGGCCTGCAGGATTTTCCTTGCAGTCATCTGAGTTTGTTTTGTTAGATTTCTGAAGTAATCCGGTAGTGGTCTGTTTTTCTTCTGTGAGAAAAGCCATTTGGTTGGTTGTATCTAGCTCCGCACCCAGAAAAGTTATTCTTTGGGATGGCACAAGTCTTGACTTGTGAATGTTGACTGTGTATCCCAAGGCCTGCAGTAGGCGGATGGCATAATTCAAATGTTTTTCCAAAGTTTGTTGGCTGTCTGCTTGTATAAGGCAGTCGTCCAGATACGGGTATATTTGAATCCCCTGAAGTCTGCAGTGTGCAATTACTGATGCCAGGCATTTCGTGAATACTCTGGGCGCAGTAGATAAGCCAAAGGGCAATGCTGAGAATTGATAATGCTCTGAACCTGCAAGAAATCTGAGGTGTCTTCTGCAACTTTGTCTGATAGGGACATGCAGGTATGCCTCCTTGAGGTCCAGAGTTACCAGCCAAGACCCCTTGCCCAGCATGGGAAGGAGTTGCTGTAGGGTCAGCATTTTGAATTTTGGCACAATGAGATAAGTATTCAGTGCGGACAAATCGAGAATAGGCCTCCATTGTTTTTCTTTTCTTGGGACAAGGAATAGTCTGGAATAAAATCCTTGGCCTTGTTCTGAGGAACCTTTTCTATAGCTTTCATTTGCAATAGGTTGGCAATTTGTTTTAAAGCCTCTGCCCTCTGATTTGGTGGCAGGTTTGGCATTCCCTTTCTTTCTGGTAATGTATGGAAATGGAACCTGTATCCTTTGTCTATTATTTGCAGTGTCCATTTGTCCCTTGTAATACTGTGCCAATTTTTGAGAATAAAGACAACGCGTTCCAAAGGTGCTTCTAATTGAGCCCTGGTCGGCGGGGTCAAGGTGAAGTCATTGAGTCTGTCCTTGTGCAGCAGTTGTTGGACCTGCACTACCTCTCTGGTTAGGAGGCTGCCATTGACGTCCTCTGTAGGAGCCTCTAGCTTGCCCTCTACCTCTGGCACGCCTGTTCTTGCCTCTTTGAAATCTCTCTTCTGGAAAGGACCAATTCTTAGAAGGCCAATTTCTGCTGAATCTTGGTGGTTGTACCTGGAGGAAATCTTTGACTGTTTGTACAGATTTTGCCTTTTCCTCAAATTTCTTTAAGACCTCTTGAGCAGTGGAGCCAAACAACTTTTGCTTTTCCAGTGGAGCATCCAGGAGTTTAGCCTTAGCATGATCTGGCAGAGATTGTTACTTCAGCCAGGCATGTCTACGTATGACTGCACCTGTCATTGCTGACCTACATGAAGCTTCCAATGCATCATAACCACACTGCAAGAAATGGTTGCTAACCTGTTGCGAATTATGTATCAGATCCTGAAGTGACTTACGATCTAGGGGATCTAGGGGTTCAGGCGAAGACATTTTTTTCTGCAATTCATCTAACAAATACTCTTGGTACTGTATCATATGAAATTGATAATTTAAAGCCCTCATAGACAGAGTGGAAGAAGTGTACACTTTTTTACCCCATCTCTCTAACGCTCTGGACTCCCTTTCAGAGGGGAGTGGATTTTTAGAAGTGGCAGCTGCAACCCCTTTAGGACCCTGGGAAATAGTTTCTGGGTCAGCAGAGTGGGCCTTGTAAAGGAAATGATGCGAGTCCGGGACCCTGTAGTACCTATCGGGTTTAACAGGAGCCGGAGGAAGGGTGTCAGGGGTAGTGCTAGACTCAGAATACACATCATCAATGACACTTAAAACAGGAGGAATAGCCAAGGGTCTATGCTGAGGTAAATGAAGAAAAGTCCTTAATCTCTTCCTGGAATCGGAGAATTCCTGGCCCTGCCATTGGAAATGCTCTCTCATGGAGTGAAGGGTCTCCCCAAAGGACAGCTCTTCAGGAGGGGAAGCAGAGGGAAAAGATTCCTCTGCATCAGAATCCTCGTAGGCCGTGAAGGCCTCCTCCTGGTAGTCTGATAGAGCAGAGCCATCAGAGGACTGAGGTTCAGCAGACTCAACCCTGGGCCTTTTGTCTAGTGGGGGTTGAGAGCCCCTGTTCGGATGAGGCTGAGAGCCCCTAATTAAGGAAACAAGGTCCTCAGCCAAACTTAGTATCTGAGAACCTGTAGTGGATCCCTGAGAAATAGACTTGGGAGGCAGAGTTTTTTGTTGCTTAGCAGCTTTAGCCCTAGTGAAAGCTTTTATGGACATGGATGCAGGGGCCTGGGTGCCCCACGTGCTGGAGTAGTTTTGTCTAGGGGAATGGTGTCGGTAGGTTCCTGAACACCGATTTCCGAGGGTAATTCTATAACCGACTCAGAAAAGGCCTCCAGGACCGAGGCTGTCGGTTGAGCGGTTTCTACGGATGGAAGTACCAAGGACTCTGTTTCAGCCGAGACAGAGACACTCTGGGCAGGCCTAGGAGCGGTTTCAGCCGAAACCACGGTCCGTGTGTGTCGGTCCTTGTCCTTCCGTTTCTTGGTTAAATGAGAAGTCGGAGTCTCCGACGGCATTTTATAAGAGAAACTAGCCCCAAAAAATTCCTCTGCAAACTCCGACCGATGCCTAAGAGTGCGTCGATTAAAGGAGGCACAGGCAGTACAGGCCGAGACGTTGTGGTCTGGGCCTAGGCAGGGGAGGCAGAAGGAATGGAAATCCTTATGAGGTATTTGTTTCCCACAAGTCAAGCAATTATTAACTTTAAGCGTTTGATCTGACATCGGCTGAGGCAAGAAAGAGTCCCCAATGGGGTACTTAGCTTTTTGAAGTCTTCGGTAGCTGAAGTTACAGGAGCTGGCCGACCGGCACTTGCGAACTGCTTCTGCTTCGGGCACCACGCGGCAAGAAAGACTGAGGAAGATGGCATCGGCTGACGCTTTTATACCCCAGGCACTCTGACGTCGGGGAAGGGGCGACATCAGCCGATGCCGGACCCAGACTTTGGAATCCGGCCGACCGAAGGGCTGCCTGAGGCAGGACAACCCATATGTAAGGAATGCAGATGCATCCTTGAAGGACATCCACATTGCAAGGTATGTTTACCCACTTGTTCTGCACAATGCATCAAATCCTGCAACTCCTTCAAGTCTGGTTGTTCAGGTTGTGACATTTTACTTCTCAACTGTGATGACAGAAACTGTTGGTACTTTAGCATATGGAACTGGCAGTTTAATGCCCTCATGGTTAAGGTGGCCGAGGTGTATACCTTTTTTCCCCTACCTTTCTAAGGATCTGGAATCTCTCTCGGAAGGTAATGGATTTTTAGCAGTGGAGGCCTTAATTCCCTTGGGGCACTGTGAGATAGTTTCTGGGTCAGCCGCATGGCTTTTGTATAAAAATTGGTGTGAGTCAGGAACCCGATAGTACCTGTCAGGCTTGACAGGGGCTGGAGGTAAGGAATCCGGGTTAAGGCAGGCCTCAGAGTACACATCATCTAGTATGTCTAAGACAGGAGGTATAGCCAGAGGCCTGTGCTGAGGTAGCAAGAGAAAATCCCTAAGCCTTTTCTTGGAATCTGAGTACTCTTGGCCTTCCCAGTGGAAGTGTTCCCTTAAGGTATGCAAGGTTTCCCCAAATGAGTAATCCTCTGGGGGGGAGACAGAGGGAATGGACTCCTCTGCATCAGAATCTTCAAAAGGGGAGTAAAAATGTTCCTGTTCATCAGAGTGCTCTGAATTAATGAAGGCCTGGTGAGAGGAGGGGGAGTCTTCTTCCACTCTGGGCCTTTTGTCCAGGGGGGGGTTGAGAACCCCTGATAAGAGTGATTAAATCCTCAGCCATTTTAAGCATCTGTTTTTTAGGCATGGGGGCCTGGAGAAGGGCCCTGTGTAGCTTGTCTCTTAGAATGCATGGCTGCTTTAGACTTAGTGAAAGCCTTGATGGAAAAAGAAGAGGAAGTTCTGAAGACACCTTGAGAGGCAGACCTGTCTACATTTTGAGATTCACAACCAAGAGTGGCTTCGGTATCTGTAGTCGGGGTGTGGGCCAAGGAGCCTGCGACCTCAGGCACAGAAGACACCGCCAATGAAGTGTCGTCGGTAGGCAGGGGCTGCGTAGGCGCCTCACTGAGAACCGGACCACCTATAGTCGGCTTTGGCATATTGTCGGTAGAGGCCGCGGACCTCGTGTGTCGGTCCTTATCTTTGTGTTTTTTAGACAAAACTGGAGTCGGAGTACCCGACGACATAAATAGTTAATTTTTTTGCCAAAATAGTGCTGGGCGAACTCCGCCCGACGCTTAATGGTGCGTTTGTTGAATGTAGCACAAAAACGACAGACCGAGACATCGTGGTCTGGGCCTAAGCAAGGAATGCAGAGGGAATGAAAATCCTTATGCGGTATTTGCTTCCCACATGAAATACAATTATTAACTTTGTCTGACATCGGTCTGAGGCAAGAAAAGTTTCCCCAACGGGGTACTTGGCTTTCAAGAAGACTTCGGTTGCAAAATTTTCGTAATTTCAGGAGCTGGCCGACCGGCACTTGCGAACTGCTTCTGCTTCGGGCACCGCGCGGCAAGAAAGACTGGAGAAAATGGCGTCGGCTGGTTCTTTTATACCCCTGTCGCACTGACATCAGGGAAGAAGCCACGACAACCGACGCCGGACCTAGACTTTGGAATTCGGCCGACCGAGGACCCGCCTGACAGCAGGAGAACCCATCTGTTATGACTGCAGCTGTATGCATAATGAACATTGCCTTTATTCTAGACTCACTGTATACTCGCATCTCTCACATACTGTATTGTTAAGTTTTAGGAGTACATGGTTATCACTATATAGGAGGCAATAAAAAAGTACAGTTGTGTACACTTACCATAAATGTATATGTTAAGAGTGTATTCACTGTTGCAGTCATCACATTTGGGTTATCTGCTTGCAGTAGCCCTCAGTCGGCCTGATTATCAAAGTCTTGGGTCCTGCGTTGGTTGCAGTCTCATCTTCCACAACATCAGGTCGTCAGGGGTATAAAGCATGCAGCGGACGCCATTACATCAGTTTTTCTTGCTCCAGATGTCAGGTGCCCCCATGATGGGAAGTAATTGCACACAAGATTACACCTCCAACAAAAAAAGCAAATACACAAAAAAAAAAGCTTTAAGCATGGTAAACAAGAATAGAGGTATAGTCAAAAGAAGTCAGGGCACTGGAGGGAGGGTAACCAGGACTGCAACAGTGAATACACTAACATCTACATTTATGGTAAGTGTACACAACTGTACTATGTTCTTAGTGTTTCACTGTTGCAGTCATCACATTTGGGTAGATTCCCAAAACTAAGGATGGGAGGAGGATATTAGATAGCATTAGGACCAGCTATAAGGCCCTGCAAGACTGCAGTGGCAAAGCCAGCTCTGGATTTAGAAAAAATTGGCAAGTGGTAATGCTTGTTGATGGTATGTACAGAACTCCAGGTGGCAGCTTCTAGGATGTCCCTATAGGGGCACCTCTGAGAAAGGCTGTAGAGGTAGATGCAGCCCTGGTTGAATGTTGTCTTATCCCCTGTGGGGTAGGTTTTCCATGGTGCTTATAGAAGAAAAGAATGCAATAGCCTATTCACTTAGAAATGGTTTGCTTTGAGATTGCCTTCCCCTCTGCCCCTGCAGCAAATGCAACCAGCAGCTGTTCAGATTTCCTGAGAGATTTAGTTCTGTCCAAGTAAAATCTAAGTTGTCTGTGCACATCCAAGGAGTGCGGTATTCGTTCCCCTTTGTTCTGTGGATTAGAAAAAGAAGGTTGGCAAATGAATGGACTGATTAAGGGCCACACTGGATACCATTTGGGGTATGAAGGAGGGATTGGTCCTGAGGGAAACCCTGTCCGCATGAAAGATGATGAAAGGCTCCACTGCCATGAGGGCCTGTAATTCAGACACCCTTCTTGCTGAAGTGATGGGTGGAAGGAAGGCTGTTTTCCAAGAAAGGAAATTCAACTCTGCATTTGCAGCTGGCTCAAAGGGAGGTAGAGTGAGCTTTTCCAATACAAAGTTAAGGTCCCAGGCTGGAGTAGGGGCTCTCCTGGGTGGTCTTAATTTTGGCCCCTCTGATGAATTGCTTCAGCAGTGGATGAGAGATGAGGGGTGGTTCTGTATTGTAATGAGCTGAAATGGCTGAGGCATGAATTTTGATGGAGGAAAAGGAAAGGCCCTTGTGAAGCATCTCAGTTAAGTATTGAAGAATCTGAGGTAAACTGTGCGCTGCTGTGCCCATCCCCTGAGTTTGGCTCCAGAACAGAATCTTTCCCATTTTTCAGCATAGGATTTTCTAGTACTAGGCCTCCTTGCCTCCAGAATGACATTCATCACTTGCTTACTGAGGGACGGTAACGCAGAGATCAGGTAATTAGCCAGGCTGCCAGGTTCAGGGTTTAAAGCTGTGGGTGCAGAATCTGGCCCTCCTGCTGGGACAGCAGGGCAGGTGCCATGGTGCCAGCACTGATGTACTGCGCAAGTGGGGGTACCAGTGTTGGCATGGCCAGTCTAGTGCAATCAGTATTGTCCTTGGTTTGTCCTGTTTGATCTTTAGTAGTACCTTGGAGAGGAGAGGCAGAGGGGGAAAGGCAAAAACTCATAGGTTTTTCCAGGTGAAGGACACTTTCCAAGCTTGTTTCTGGGGAGTCCTTGTGCAGAATTTGTCCAACTGGTAGTTCTGGGTGGAAGCAAACAAGTCCAGCTCTGAGCTCCCCCATTTGTTTCTCAACATGTTGAATATCTTTGGTTCCAGTTTCCACTTGTGTGGGTCCATGAGATTTCTGCTTAGGTCGTCTGCCAGTGTATTTAGCTCTCCTGGCAGGAATTGAGCCAGGCGGTGCACTTGGTAGCTCAAGGCGGTGCTCCACAGAGTCATGGCTAGTCTGCAAAGAGGGTATGAGTGGGTTCCTCCCCTGCTTGTTTATGTACCACATAACAGCGGTGTTGGCCATCTACCAATAATTGCCCTGGAAGGATGTGGTCCTTGAAGGCTGTCAGAGCATTCTGTACAACTATTTCTTTTTGATTGATATGCAGGTGCATTTGACTTTGGTTCCATTTGCCCTGAATGCACTGCCCTGCCAAGTGAGCCCCCCATGCACAGTCTGATGTGTCTGTTAAGGTTTGGGTGGCAGGGGGCAGAGTGAATGGCAGTCCCCTGTTTTGGTGGCAGGTCTCTGGCCAAAGGAACTCTATCTGTAGACAAGGTAGGATAGGAATCATTGATAATAGATCCTGAGAATATCAACACCATAGGCTTTTTAGATTCCATTGTAGCTTCCTCATATGCATCTTGCATATGGAATTAGTGGCATGCAAGAGGCCATGAACCCCAGGGCTTGCAGTATTTTCCTTGCAGATAGCTGGGTCTTTGTGGCCAGTAGTTTGAAGTAGGCTGTCAAATGAACTTGTTTCTCTGGCGTGAGGTAGGCCATCTGGGAAGTTGTGTTCAGGCTTGCTCCCAGGAATACAATTTGTTGGCAGGGTACAAGATGTGACTTATTTTCGTTTATGGTGTACCCCAGAGAAGTTAGCAATTTCTTTACAAATGCCAGATGATTTAATGGTATGTCCTGGATTTCTGCCTAAATTAGACAATCGTCCAGGTATGGGTATATTTGAATATTTCTTTGCCAGCAAAATGCAATGACTAGAGCTAGGCACTTCGTGAATACTCTGGGTGCAGTAGACAAGACAAAGGGCAATGTAGAGAACTGGTAGTGCATGTAGCCTGCTCTGAAGTGTAGGTATCTTCTGCAAGATTCCCTTACTGGGATGTGCAGGTAGGCTGCTTTTAATTCCAGTGTTGCCAACCAGGCATCGTTGACTAGCATGGGAAGCAGCTGATGAAGAGTTAGCATCTTGAATTTTGGGATTACGAAAAATGCATTTAGGATAGACAGGTCCAGGATAGGACGCCAGTTGTCTTTACTGCGTACCAGGAAAAGTCTTGAGTAGAAACCTTGACCCCATTCTTCTTCTGGGACAGGTTGAATAGCCCTGATGCTTAAAAGAGAGAGAGAACTTCCTTTTGAGCCTCTGCCCACTGATTTGGGGGGTAGGTCTGGCCAACCGTTTGGGGTTGGTAAGGACTGGAAGTGAAATCTGTATCTTTGGGAAACTATTTAAAATCCATTTGTCCTGGGTAATGAGTTCTCAATTTTTTGCATGCAGGGCAATCTTTCCCCTAAAGGAAAAGTCAGTTGAGCATGGCTTGGAAGTTTTAAAGTTAAATCATTGATACAGTTTATCATAGGAGGGAGTCTTACTACTCCCTGCTTTGGAAGTGGGAGCCCCCCCACTGCTTAGGCATGCAGGTACCTTGGGACTGAAGCCTGGGTGTTCTGCAGGTTCTGGGTTTGGATTGAGAAGGCCTGGAAGAGGAAGGAAAGGACCAATTCTTAGAGGGCCAATGCGTACTAAATCTGGGAGACTGTACTTGCAGGAAACCTTTGACAGTTTGCATAGCTTTTACCTCCATCTTTTTAAGTATTACTTCCGCTTTGTCGTCAAACAGGCGGTCTTGGTTTAAGAGAGCATCCAGTAATTTAGCTTTAACATGATCTGGCAAAGATTGCTCCTTAAGCCAAGCATGCCTTCTAAGTACAGACCCAGTGACACCAGCCCTGCAAGATACCTCTAATGAATCAAAACCACATTGCAAAGTAGGTTTTCCAACTTGTTCAGCAGAATGCATTAAATACTGTAATTCTTTATTTTCAGCACAGTCAAGAATCATCATTTTCTGTTTAAGCAATCCAATAATATGCTGCAGATACTTTAGCATATGAAACTGGCAGTTTAAGGCCCTAATGACCAAATTTGCAGAAGTATATACCTTCTTACCCCATCTATCCAGCTCCCAGTAATCTCCATCAGAGGGGGTAAGATTTTTGGCAGTAGTAGCCTTAATGACCTTGGGTCCCTGTGAAATGGTCTCAGGATCCGCAGTAGGATTTTTAAAGAGGAACTTGAGTCAGGTACCCTGTAATAACTATCAGGTTTTCTGGGAGCAGGAGGTAGTGTCAGGGGCCAGGCTACATTCCGAGAAAGCATCTACAATGTCCAGTACAGGAGAGAAAGCTAAAGGCCTGTGTTGAGGCAGGAGTAAGAATTCCCTAAGCCTCTTTTTGGATTCAGTAATCCTGGCTTTCCCAGCGGAAATGCTCCCTAAGAGTATGCAAGGTTTCACCAAAAGAGAAAATCTCTGGAGGAGAAGCAGAGGGAGTAGAGTCCTCTGCATCAGAATCCTCATAGGTAGATAAGGACAAATCCTGGTCATCATAGGAAACAGAAATTTCAGAATCCTGATCAGAAGAATCAGAAGGAAAATCAGTCCTAGATCTCAAGAGGGGGAAGGGTGGCTTCCCCTGATTAGAGTAAAAAGGTCTTCAGCCATTCTTATTTGTTTTTTAGGCATAGGGGCCTGAGCATGCGGTCTGGGCGTCTGTTTTCTAGGCATGGATCGAGTTTTAAGCCTTGAAGAAGATGGCGTCTGTTTAATATGCAAGTCAGTAGGCCTGAATACACCCTCAGAAGCGGGTGCCTGCACAGTGGCTCCTGACCCATCCAAGGTAGACATCCGCAGGTTCCACAGTCGAAGAAGCATATTGCGGCATACCGGACTCCTAAGGAGTCTCAGTAGAGGCTTGTGAATCTGAAGTAGCAGGAGTCAGGGGCTGCGAAAGCACCTCACTAAGTACCGGCAACTAGTTTAGGAGAAGCGTCGTCGGCAGCTTTGGACCTATGCAGTCTTTGTCATTATCTTTGCATTTTTTCAGAAAGTCGGTAGTCGGGTGGCTTACTGAAGCCATTTCTGGATAACTGGACCGAGTACCAAATATTTGGACACGTAAATGAACCAACGACGAATAGTACATGGTTTGAATAAGGCACAAACCAGACAGCGAGGTACGTCGTGGTCTGGGCCTAAGCAAGGAATGCAGTACAAATGAAAATCTTTAGGAAGTATTTGCTTTACACAAGAAATACAATTATTAACTTTTACGGACATCGGTTTAGAGCAACTACTGCAACAGTGAAACACAAAGAACATAGTACAGTTGTGTACACTTACCATAAATGTAGATGTTGAGTGTATTCACTGTTGCAGTCCTGGTTACCCTCCCTCCAGCCCCCTTTTTCCTCTTTTGAATATACCTCTACTCTCACTTACTATGCTCAAAAAGCTTTTTGGTGTATTTGCCTTTTTTGTTGGAGGTATATCCTTGTATGTATAGATTTAATTGCTTCCCATTAAGGGGGCACCTGACTTCTGGGGCAAGAAAAACAGATGTAATGGCGTCGGCTGCATGTTTTATACCCCACACAACCCGACGTCATGGAAGAAGGGACAGCAACTGACGCAGGACCCAAGACTTTGTTAATCAGGCCAACTGAGGGCTACTGCAGAGCAGATAACCCAAATGTAATGACTGCAACAGTAAAACACTAAGAACATCATCCTGGCTGTGTAAAAACACAAGTACTCTTATTAAGAGTACTTAGATGGCCATTGTTAAGCAGAGTAATTTTGTGAGGAGTAACAGGGCCCATCTATGAGGGACATAGGAGCTACCCCCGAGGCTGCAATAGGTTCCCACTGCGTGTAAAGCAGTGGTCCCCAACAACCCTGTTCAACTGCAACCTTGACTACTGATTGGGTGGATGCACATTCGCCTCTGAGCTAGCGCCCATGTTCCTCATGGACAGGGCCAGCTGATGTTGCTCGCAAACATGCTCTACTAAAAACAACCATCCAACTATGCTCAATAAGGGTACTTCTGTTCTTACATAGCTAAGCTTCTACACACCCTAGTGCTAGTAGCCTCATATGAACCCATGAAGCTATGTGCCTATGCAGGCCTCGCAACCTGTTGTCCCCACATGACCTGCTGTCATCTACTATACGTTCACCTGCATTCCTGTAGAAATCAGACTTGTGCATGGCGCCTGCATTAACTACTGTGTTCTGTAGTGTGTGCTTAGATAGGTAGGGGTTCTGCTCTCACAGCAGTCGAGTGTTTTGTGTGTGTGTGTGTGTGTGTATCCTATTGTTTGACATTACAGAGAGCCTTTTACACCAGCATGTGGGAAAAGTAGTTATATCTTACCATAACGTTCCATCTGTATTGTTGATCCTCTTTCAGTCATTACTCATGGGTATCGGTTCCGAGCTCGGAACAGAGCTGGCCATTTTCCAAGCTCGTGTCAGCTTCAAACTCTCGAGCTAAACTCTTACCCACAATCCCCCTCTCCCTGTTGCCTCAGATTGAGTTTGCAAGTCAAAGAAGGTAGAGGCTACCTCTGGTCAAATAACCTAAGAGAACCGGATGGTGAGATCCACTAGAAGCCACAGGAGGGGGAAGGAGGGAGGGTCGTAATGACTGAACGAGGATCAACAATACAGATGGAACGTTATGATAAGACATAACTTCTTTCTCCGATATTGTTAATCCTCATTCATTCCTTACGCATGGGACAGAGTCCCCAGCTACCTCTATTCCCGGGAGGCTCTCATGGAAGAATATTCTTGAGCACCATAGAACCGAAAGATGCTCTTCCACTGGAGGCCAAATCCAATTTGCAATGATTGATAAAGGTAGTCCGGGGTTTAAGAGATGTTCTGATTGTGGACACAAACTGACTACTTTTGATGCAACCCCGCCTAGTGCCGAGAGAGACTGGACTACTGTTGTCTGCACCGAAGAAGTCATCGGTGCCGAGGTCATTGTCTGCACCGAAACAGGGATCAGTGCAGAGGTTGGAACCGACAAAACTGGAGTCAACAATAAAGGCATCGGTTCCGAGGAAGATCTCTGAGCCGACGCGGTCAAGGTCTGCGCTGACTGAACGGTCCGTGCCGATACAGTGGTAATGGTCTGAACCGAGGAGCCCCTTGGTGCCAATATATAGAAGGCTGCAGGAGAAGACTGAGCCGAAATCACTAATGGAGCCGAAGGCCTCGGTGCCGAAGGTCTAGGCACTGAAAACACTGGGGCTGACAGAGCTCTGGAGCAGAAACTTTAGCCTTTTTAGGTTTTGGTTGGTGGGAGTCCCCAGCTGGGTACAAAGGCAAAGATTTAGCCTTAGTAGGAACATCCAAGGTTTTCTTATGGGCTCTAGGAGGGATTGAGACCTCCGACCCAGAAATAGCCTCTGAAAAGGGAGATTTTTAGAAGTCCCTTCAGTATCAGCTGGTTCTATTAGTAAAGGTCTCATGAATAGTACAGGGTGGGTCAGACAAATGGGAAGCTCCAAAACAATAAACACACAAAGAGTGTGCATCAGAAGTAGGCAGTTTGTGTTCACATTCAGACCACCACTTAATCCCCAGACTACCTTTTTTATCTGCCATGACAGCAAATTAAATAGAAAAGTACCAACAATGGGCACAAGAGAGTACCCGAAGGTATGTGAGAAAAAGGGAAAGAGATTACCAACGATGGTAAAGAGAGTATACCTCGCAGTAAAGGTAGTAAAGAAAAGGCAGACAAACCTGAAGAAATTATAAATGCTAGATGCGATAGGGTAAGAGACAATAAAATATGAACTTTTCTGACAGAAAAGTAATTGCAAAGCTATTAAACAACAATTGACTGTACTTAGCTCAAGAGAAGTAGCTTGACACGACCGAATGGCAATGCGGCAAACGAAATCTGAGATAACAGGGAGAGGGGGATTGTGGGTAAGAGCTTAGCTCAAGAGTTTGAAGCTGACACAAGCTTGGAAAATGGCCGGCTCGGTTCCGAGCTCGGCACCAATACCCATGCGTAAGGAATGAATGAGGATGAACAATATCAGATCACGTATTACCTTATTCTCCTTACCAGACACTGATGCGGTCATCAGCTATAAAGTGTGTCTGACACACTCAAGTCAGACTTCAGCTGTGGCATTTGTGTAAAGTACTGTATTCTGTAGTCTATGTACTTAGGTAGACAGGGGTTCTACACTCACTGCAGTCAACTGGGGGGTGGGGTGTTTGTGTGCGTCTAAGCTCTTGCTTGACATTACAGACAGCATTTTACACCAGGATGTAGGACACTGCTATCTTATCCCAACAGACACTGCTGATGTCATCAGCTATATTACATATTTGGATTGTAGTACACTGCTATCTTACCCCAACAGACACTGCTGATGTCATCAAGCTATATTACATATTTGGATATGCAGTACTCCCACCAAGGCAGGATCAGAGACTAGCCTGGGGACCAGGCAAAAGTCATGACATCCTATACAATAAAGTTTACAGTGACATGGCCTTTAATCTATCTGCATACATCATGGCATGGTGTGCAAGCCCTGTGTTATCTTGCTGAGAAAGCCCTGTGATCTCTCCAGCTGCTACATGTATCTGGTGAGGTGTAAAAGAAAAGAGCATTATACCCTATTAGTACTGTAATGCAGTTTGACTACAGTGCTGTCATACAATCTTAAGATGTCAATATGATGACGTGACTTATATGTACAACATAGGCTTTCAATAGCAGTTTGAATACTTGGTGGTCAAATTTCAGATTGCTATCTAAATCTTTTCCCATTGCTTGCATCACTGGGTTTTCTGCATAGGACTGTTGTCAATGGTGTGATTAACATGGAACTTCACTTTTCAGACAGACATTACAAGCACACATTTCTGAATTTGTAGACAGTCTGCCTTTGTTACCATTCAGTTGTGTGTGTTAGCTCCTCCTGTACTATGTTATCACCATTGGTGGACTCCGTGATTGCACACAATATGCAAGAATCAGCAAACTTGGTAAGCCAAAGGCCTTATACATTAGCCTGAACGGTCGAGAAATACAGTTCAAACAGTGAAGGACCAAGCACAGATCCCTCGTGTTTGTCAATGGTCAAAGCTCTACTGGTATAGGTTGATTCACCAACCATCACATATGTTTTGCCAGTTAGCAAATTGTTAACCCATCGACTGACATAAGGTTTAATCCCCAGCTTGGGGGTCTTCTCAATAACACCTGCATGTGTGACTGTATCAAAACCCTAACCCAGATCAGAGTAGGCAGTATGCATAGTCTTACCTTCCTCCAGGCCTATCACACAGAATCAATGTGCTGTGACAACATCACTGATCAGCTATGGTGTGACCCGGCACATGCACCTTCCTGATATGGTGAAATACACAGTTCAAAATACCCTCCACATGGGCCTATGTTCCCATACAAGGGTGTACATGAACATGCATCCACCTGTGTTCGGGGGAAAGCACCTGAAGCATGCAAGTATAGAGACATTCTGACTCCTCGACTGTGAGGTAGACCAACAGGTCATCATGGACCTCTTCAACATGTACACTAGTAATATTTCAAGTATATGCAACAAACTTGTGAGAGTTGTTACTGCTACATCAGGTCTGTTACATCTGATAGATGTCCTCAAAGAGGTCATCAAGGGCATGCATGATTGCAACAGTATCATCTTGTGGAACAGGTGAAGGCATTTGACAAAATGTCATACTGCGGTATTCAATCATCACTGTCATCTGGTAAACAGGTATATCACCAAATGGTTAGACCAGTGTAAGACGTGCTTAGCAACTCACTATGTTGAAATGTTTGACGTGACATATCCCAGGTCCAGTGATCAGGTCAGTACATTGGGATGTGTGCTAGGCCCTTACCTGCCCCTTAGTTAAGTGATGGACATCACAGATGACATGCATGTGCTGTGCCCAAACAGCTATCTGAAGGACTGCAGCTTGTGGGCAAACATTGACTACAACTGTGATACTAGTATAATACACACAGTATCAACAAATATCCGAGACTGC
Source organism: Protopterus annectens (assembly GCF_019279795.1). Classification (NCBI taxonomy): domain Eukaryota; kingdom Metazoa; phylum Chordata; order Ceratodontiformes; family Protopteridae; genus Protopterus; species Protopterus annectens. The sequence continues at coordinate 1,153,380,576 of NC_056743.1, read as the reverse complement.
TGCCACAGCTATGACAACACTTGTACTGACGAGGCAAATGGAGGTATGTGGTGCACCAGGAAACACACAACAACCAAGTACAATATGGACATCATACCCTATCAGGCCAACAGGTATGTGACCTGTGTCCTAGGGTAGAGGGTAAGTGTACATCCACCAGCATGTGGTCACAATGCTGACTACTCCCTTGACTGCAACACAAGTACTGGGTATATAAAGGACATGCACATCAGAGGGCATACTACCGTCATGGTTCCCAGCTTTCATCACACCAATAACGGAGTACAATGTACCCTTCTCCATGTACCTCCTTACACATGTTCCAGTGATGTGTAACTGAAGTGTACCACCTTTGTCACAGTGTGCGGTCACATAGCTTATTGTCCATATCTAGGTATTCTTTCTGTGAATATACATGACTGTGATGGTCCGAAGCACCAAATCAAGTTGTTACACCAGCTACGTGTGCGCTACCTGCTCACCTTATGTACACATTGCATACAAAGGTGTTTTGGCAACATTAATGGCATATAGAGCATTTTTGACAGTGCAAATTGTGCCACTGATATTTACCATACACAAGGCAACTAGCCTGTAGCGTCCATACTGTCACATACAGGTACAGCAGTGCCCCTCCTAACACCTCCAACAGATATTGCAGTACCAGGAGAGTCTGCGTGGTTACCCTCAGAGTGTGGATGTATCATACTAGTTGTCCAGTGTGCATGCAAGCTCATCTGTTATCACTCCGCATCTCATATGTTATGTCAAAGGCAAGAGATTAGTGGTGGTATTATTCAAATGTAGTCCACGATTGTGGTTAGTTCTTGTAATGTTTGCCATGACCCTTTCCCTGTGACCACCATGCTGGAGACTTCTGCTGAATCAGTTTGCACAGCTTCCTAATGTGCACCTACCTCAATTTTATGTTAGATCCATGATAGATTTCCTCTGCATTATTCATGTAAGGATGCTTCTCTCACACACACATGCTCCCCACTATAATGTCACCTTGTTCATTCCTACCATTCATCTGTCTCTCCATATTCAATACACATACTTCCCCTGCGTGATCATTTTACATGGCAGTCCCATGTCCTATTACAGATCATTAACACAGCATCAGTACAGAATGGCAGGAATGGGATATCACAATACTCTGCAGTGTAAGTACTCTGTCCTGTACTGTGTTTGGGCCATATACTTCACATTTACACCTCTCAAATGTCTAGACATTCCCAGGATGTCCAGATGTTTTCCTTATCGAATATGCGTCTTCCTGCCACATCACTGGGATGATCTCTGGACTGTTGTGACTCAATACTGCAGACACTTGGGTGCACACCTCTCAACTGTCCTGATCTGTGCAAAATGTCCAGTTTTTGTCTCATATTTGTGATCTTTTCCTCATAACATGTTTTCCTGGCAAAACATTGGTATGTCATTGCAGAGTGCTGTCAGTAACTGATGACTGACATTTGAGTTTCAAACTTCAAGCTCTTCAAAAAGTTTGTGCTGATGTACAACCTATACATTCTATCAATTTCATAAGTTTGCATGCGGAACATTTACAATCTGTCCCTATTTCTGGCCCTTTGCCCCCCTGTTTTTATAGCTGTCACATTTCTCGCTCAAAGAGGTCGAGTGCTGCATTCAAACATACTGCCATGCGACATCTATGTCAAATATGTCCCTATTACTGGTCGTCGTCTCTAAGCTGCCTCTGTGCAGATATGTTGCACTAACAGAATGACAACTACTTGTACAGATTTTTTTCAGAATGCGTGGTTACTTTAATATTAGATTTTGCTTCATATTTTGGCCTCTCTCTCATATAACTGGTTTTCTGCAAATCACTGTTGAAATACTGAAGTCAGAAAATAGGGGCAGGCATTTGAGTCTCAGACTTCCTACCCTTCTGAAAATTCATGGGAATGCAAATCCTGTAATTCTATCAACTAAGTTTGTAAGAGCATAAGTGTGTCTCCCTAGTTGTCATCCTTTGTCCCCATATTTATGGCTTTTGTCCATATTTCTTGCTCTAATTTCAGAAGTATGTGTACCATACCTCTCAACTGTCCAGAAGTTTGCAGAATGTCTGGATTTTTGCCTCAATTTTGGTTTGTTCCTCATAAAATTTGTGTTTTTACCATATCACTGGAAAATTGTTTCAAGTAATACATTTGTATTTATCCAGGACAGTAAGTCTCCAGAAGCCCATATGTCTGGACTTGTATACACACACGTATATGTACATAAATATACATGTATATAAAAAAAACACACTGTAGATATACATATTGATTTTTGCAAGTTAAATTTATATGCAGCTAGTAGGACTTCAATGTCACTAATGTTTAGCATGTGTGTGGAGTTCACGGTAAAGTTAAGTTTTTAAGTACACAAAGGCTACATGACCTCTCTTTCACTAGTACAATCTTACAGATACTGTCATAATCAAGAGGATTTGTGGGCAATTTAAGTCAGGTTTCTGTTATTGCAGTTATCTCAGTGGTGTACAAAGAAATCCAGATATGCAAGTCTGTTATTCACCTCTGGTTCCTATGGGCATTTATATGCATAGCAGATGTACTGCATTTGCTCAACCTAGATGAATAGATGCAGCTTGCTTTCAGTAATGCAATGGGGAGGTGATAAAAGTGACTGGTAAGCTGATTACGAATCAGCTTATTTTCTTATCAGAAGACAATCATTTACATTTGCTTTAATAGTTATTAAGGTGTTACTCTGTCGTGTACACAAGATAGGGAAGGGACAAAGGAAAGCCAATCTAAGATACTGCAGGAATGTACTTGGAGGGAAATAGACATGTATCTGAAAATATGGTGCAGTGCTACTGAGGTATAACAGAACTAGAGGTTGAGTAATGAGCAGCAGTACACTGGATAAAAATTAACCGAGTGAGACAATACAGCCGAACAGTAAAAGGGGTGAACATGAGGACAGTAATACTAATTGGGACCGAGGGAGTGGAAATTGAATGGGGAAGTAAATTACAAAGGCAGGTTACACTGACTTTTACAATTGTCAAGACAGTCTTTTACTCAATGACAGCAAACATAGTTAGAGATGAGCATCCATCCTCAACCCCTTTTGCCATTTTTGCACATGGGGTTGGGGTATCACTTCAACAGTGAATCATCTAGAGCCAAGGTTTACACTGCCAGGTGGCTGTCCCTGCCATGGTAGTTCATCCATACCACACACTTGCACACACACTCACATCTAGGATCAATTTCGAGTGCCCAGTCCATCTGCTACATGTCTTTGGAATGTGGGAAGAAACCAGAGCAAATAATGGACCTGAGCATGACTAAAGGAAATGGAAATGCAACAAGAGGGGTGGAGGGAAGAGGTAGAATAAGGGAGTGAAGCAGGGCCAAGCTTAGTGAGGAAGTGCAGCAGATGACCCCAGCTTGATTTGTAACTAAAAAGAAACTACTGTGAAACAACTGTAATCAGGTCACTGATTACAGAGGAGTGACTCAAATGGACATCATGGGGTAAGCAATTTGTGCTGTGTCTCTGGTTCCTTCATGAGATGAGAGAAAACAGCTTATGAAAGCGAGAGTCAAATTTAATTGTCTTAATGCTGATGATACCCAATCCAACTATTCAAGGGTAGCAGTTTAGGGTTGTTACAGACTGGACTAATTTGCACAGACTCTTTCAAATAGCTACCACAAGAAGCAAAGTCAGTAATATTTTACAAAATGTGCACGAGTGTGCGCACACACACACACACACACACACACACACACACACATTTTAACAATACTTAACCTTCTATCCAGTAGTATGCTTGGTATGTTTGATTCATATGCATTTGACTCCTCAACAAACACGCCTAATATGTTACATTTCCTGGGTTCTAAGATACTCAAGACCAGCATGCAGATAAAACGTTATGACCTCTTCATTATTTACATATGCCTACAGTACTGGGCAAACCTTACATTAACTGTAATTTTGTAATGAGTAAGCTGCATAGAACAGAGGGATAAAGCCCTGACTACGGCACAGATGACATGTTCAGGCAACAGACATGACACAAACAGCTGAAAAAAGCTGAGAGGAATGAAGGCTCACGCCTGCTTGCGTCTCTCAGGCTTTAGACGGCAGGAGATTGCTGGCTGTGCCCGATGTCACAGTCACCCAACTGTGTCTAGTGGCTGGCCACAATAAGTATTAGCTAGCAACACAGTGGGTACGGCACTGGAGGCTGCACTACTGTGAATGAAGGACCAGTCTTTCTGCACACTCAGCCTGAAGTGAAATCCAATAGGATGTGCGAAGTTAAAGAATAATACAAAAACATCTCTAGGAATCTGTGAGACCACTCCTCGTCTTTTCTTCTAGGCATGGTGCATGGCAATTTATACCTCCACTTGAGTGTAAAGGGCTCCTCTAGATGGGGAGGCTCCCAATGAAGGGTTACATCAAAATACCAGCAACTGAGAGAGGAACCATGGACTATGAAAGTGGCTAAAAGGAGCCTAAACAGGCAGGGGCTGAGGGGATACAATGTGTAAGAAAATCATTTCTTTATGTAAGTCATAACATAGCAATAACCCACGCCTGGGTGTGGGTAATGCTGGATTTACCCACGGTTGGTGTGGTTTGGTCACGAGGGCAATGTATAATACTGCATTTACAATAGGTTTATTTTTAGATGTTAATAAAAATAAACTGCATTCTCTACACATAATTTCCCTTTGTTGCAGTTGTAGCAGAGGTTTAAGTCTGGGAGCTGCAGTTCCTGTAATAAAGGGCTTTATTTTCTCAGCCCTCTTTTGCCTGTGTGACATTCAGCAAGTCACTTAACCAGACATTGCTCCCAGGTTGCCTCTGAAAAGGAAATGTATATCCAGTGGGCCCAACTGTTGAACAAATTGGTATTATTAATTTCCTATAACCTCGCACTTGCGAACAGCTTCTGCTTCGGGCACCGCGCGGCAAGAAAGACTGAGGAAAATGGCGTCGGCTGATGCCTTTATACCCAATAAACAGCAACTATGACATCGGGTGAAGTGCGACATCAGCCGAGGCCAGACCCAGACTTTGGAATCCGGCTGACCGAAGGGCTGCCTGAGGCTGGACAACCCATATGTTAGGACTGCAGATGCATCCTTGAAGGACATCACAAAAGTTTTCCCATGTTAGAAAAGCTATGTAACAGTGTTATCCATGAGTAAATGTCAGGCATTCGTCCCTCATCAGACGGGAGATGTTCAGAAATAATCACTGATCTGCTGCTATAGAAACACTGTTTATTTGTGCTTGCCTGTAAAAAGAGATAAAAAAAATAAAATAAAATTTCAAAGGACTATTCTGCTTAGGTCTCCACTGTAAGAGGGCTTCAGAAAAATGAACCTAACCTAGTAAATTACATTAAATAATGAATTAAAAGTCTGGAATATATATGCATGCATACAAATATTTCAGCCATGGGCAATAATAGGTTCATAGGTGTGTATTAGGCTCACAAAAACACAGGGGCCTTTTTAAGCCTAGACACGCATCCAAACTCTGACAAGTTCTGGTACTCTTGACAAATGTACCCAGGGGCTTAGGAGATGAAACATTTACAAGCAGGTGCCTGGAAAATGAACCATTTACAGGCTACCTCTGTCCATTAGTGACACAGGTGCCAATCCAGGGATGAATTACCCATTCCCCGTCCAACTGTCTCAGTTACATTTGAACTGGGTAACTACTTCCCTTGAATGAGGAGCCTGTTCTAGTGAAGGGGTAATCTCTGCGATATGTACCTGTCTCTCCAGCAGGTCTTATTTATATCACGGGCAAGGTTTAAGACTTTAAAACAGGTAATTCTGGTGCGGTTTGTTTTGCAAGTGGGCAGGAGGTCCATCAACATGGGGTCTGACAATGCCTTGTATGCAAGGCATAGATCTTCCTCAACAGCCTGTAGGAGACAAATTATAGTTGTGTAAAACATTACTATAATGGTAGATGTTAGTAATACTGAAACAGTGAAGTGAAGGACATTAGAGATCCCCTACCAAGGGTGGTCCAATGTCTGGCCAGTATACCAAAGCCTTTAGGTGCCTTAAATGACTCCATGTGTCACGCGTATGCTCCTTGTGCAACTCAGGGCATAAAGGTGATATTTGGCCTCACCATCCTCAGAAATGACAGCCTCAGTAGAAACACCAGTCCAAGGAAGAAAGGTAGACAGTACATCCAGAAGAGCAAAGGACCAAGGGGAGGAGGGAGGAAGTGAATACTCCTAGAGTGAAGAAAAGGACGTCTACCGTTATGGTAAGATTTTGCACAACTGTACTATATCCTTCTATTTCACTGTTGCAGTATTCTTAATATTAGAGAGAATGCCAAAGCCCAGGAAAAAACATGGGAGGAGGAAGGCCAGCAGAGCCCTCTAGAAAGCCATGAAGGATAGCCCTAGCAAATCCAGCTCTAGCTCTGGAGATTTCATCCAACTTGTGGTGTTTGGTAAATTTATGCAAAGTCCAGGTAAGTGCCTCAAGAATAGTTAGTATCCAAACCCATGAAGAAAGCACCAGAAGAAGCCACAGACCTAGTAGAATGAGCCTTAGCTCAGAAAATGCTGCCGGCTTACTTCCACCATAGGAGCAACAGTGCAGCCTGAGTTTATTTTCAGATAATCCATTTGTAATACCATACAGAAAACAAATGTTCATAACTAACCATAAGAGCTAGACTAAAATACAAATGCGAAAGTTGTTCAGCAGACACTGACCTTTCCAACTTTATGTTGATGGTGTGTATGCAAGTCATTAAATATTTGCCAAGGAATGCTGATATTAAGCATATTTTTTTACCTTTTTGGTACAACAAATGACAATATCTTGGTGAATGTACCATGTAGACCCATACAATTTATAATTAATTTGTTTGTATGAATGTCAGCTTTAAAATGATACTTAACCATTACCGTGTGATGCTCCGTTACGGAGATATTCACAGAAATGTGAATATTTCTCATAATTAATAATTAAACAAAGCATAATACCTGATCACCTGAAACAAACTGAGACTACATATCCGTGTACAAGTTGCGTGGCTCAATGTCCGCTTCAAAATGATGCATCATTTGTGTTGTCATCATGCTTCCTTGCAAAGATATGGGCTTAATAATGAGAAATATGGCAAATGTATATTTCATAATCCTACAAGACTAAAACTGATATCTGTGCATATGTACAGCATACAGACAGTTCTTTTACCATGCTGCAACTATTAATAAGTCTTCAAAATGAGGTATTACTTAGTACATTGACATGCTCCCTTGCAAAGTTATTTACCAAAATATGAAAAAAATAAAGAAGTTATGCACTCACCATAATGTTCCATGTTTGTTGTCCATCTTGCCTTCATTCTTACTGGTTGGGTTCAGAACCGATCCTCAGTTCCGACTTGGCCACATTGTAAAGCTCAAAGTCTTACACTTGGCTTGTGGCTAAAACCCTATCCCATGATGCACTAGTGTGCTTCTCCAGATCTTGTTTGCAGATACTTAAAGTATTACCCTACAGAATTAAGGGAAATTTTAGTAAGCAGTATGAAAAGTCAGAAAACTTTCTTGGTAGAGGGAACAAATTTATCTCGGTCCTCCAGAAGCTCTAGGCTGGGGAAAGGTGGTTGGGATGTAAGAATGAAGGCAAGATGGACAACAAACATGAAATGTTATGGTGAGTATGTAACTGCTTTATGTTATGTTGTCTCATCTTGCCTTCATTCTTAATGGTTGGGACAGCGTCCCTAGCACCATATTTCCTTGGTGGCAGTGGAACCAAAGGAGGCCCAGTCTCTGGAGGCCATGTCTACTTTGTAATGAGTAACGAAGGCGTGAGGCTTTGCCCATGCTGCAGCAGCACAAATGTTATCTAGTGGCAGCTTAGCTTGATATGCAGATGTTGCATTCGCAAATGTGGAGTGACCTTTGATTTTAAAGGGAAGACCTTTATTGTTAGAAGAGTACATAAATGTGATACAATTTGAAAGCCATCTCGAAAGTGTGACTTTCGAGACAGGATCACCTTTTTTAGTCTCTGAAAAGGAGATGAACAACTGATCATATTTCCTGAAAACTTTAGTTCTGTGTAAACAGAAGCGTAGTGGTCTATGCACATCAAATTCATGGAGTGCATATTCTGCCTTGTTGCCATAATTAGGGGAAAAAACTGGTAGCTCAGAATGATTAAGATTAGTTTGAGCACACCTTTGGTAAGAAGGATGGATTAGTTTCTGAGCACACCTTTGGTAAGAAGGATGGATTATAGTTCGCAGAGATACCCCGTCCTTATGGAAAAATCATACAAGATCTGATTGATAATGCTTGAAGCTCGAAGATTCTTCTGGCAGAAGTGATAGTAAGCAATAAAACTATTTTCCATGATAAAAATTTGATATCACATGTTGATGCGGGCTCAAATGGAGGAAAAATAAGGCAAGCTAGCAAAATTTAGATCCCAAGGCGGCAGGGGGTCTTTAATGGGAGCTCTTAATAAACATGTGCCCTTTAGAAATGCTATGCATAATCTGTGGGACATCAAATTTGGAGTTAAATCACTTGTATGAAAACTGGAAATTGCAACCAATTGTACCTTGAGAGTAGCTGCAGCAGAGCCTTTATGAAACAGTTCAGCCAGGAAATCCTGAATAGAACTAATTGGTGCAGAAAAGGGGCCCAGTAAGAGAACCTCCTCCATTTACTGAGATACAACTTTCTGGTTGAGGCTTTATATGAAGAAAGTATGTGCTTTACTGCTGTCATGAGAGTAGGAAGCCTGACTATTTGGAACTGGAGCAGCAAAGCTGTCAACCTGAGGGTCTGGAGGGAGGGGTGATGTGTTCACGACATATGGAGTCAGAAGGTCTGGAACTGGGTCCAGAACCCATGGTTCCTCCTGAAGATGAGGCCAAAGGAAAGGAAACAAAATCTGATGAGGCCAGTATGGGGCAATGAGCATCAGCCTGCTTCCCAATGACTTGGCTTTCTGGATGACTTTGGGTATTAGAGGAAAGGGGGGAAATGCATAAAGTAGTCCCGGGGGCCAATTATGCACTAGTGCGTCCCTTGGTGACTCCCCCAGATGGCGGGACTAGGGCAAAGTAGTTGCTGCATTTGGTGTTTATGGGGGTGACAAAGAGGTTGCAGCAAGGCTGGCCCCATTTTTGGAAAATCCTTTCCACTATCTCTTGCTTTAGGGACCACTCGTGAGGCATGAGTATTGCCCTGCTGAGTCTGTCTGCTATCACTTTGGATTTCCCCGGGATGTGCGTTGCTACTAGAAAGCGTTGGGAAAACGTTGCCCACTGCCATACTCTGAGTGCCTCTCAACAAAAGGGGTAAGATTTGGTTCCTACTTGCTTGATTATGTACCAGACCACCGACGTTGTCTGTCTGAATTGCAATTGTTCCTAGTGAAGAGAGTCCTTAAGTGCCTGCAATGCCAAGAGCACAGCTCTCATCTCTAGGATACTGATGTGCAGAATGGCTTCATGATCCTGCTAGGTGCGTTGGACAGTCATCCCTAGATAATGACCTCCCCCCCCCAATCTGGGAGGTGTCTGTGGTCACCGTGGCTGTAGGCTGTTGTGGGAGAAAGGAATGACCTACTGTCATGTGGCTGGAATGAAGCCACCACCTCAGGTTTCTCTTGCAAGATTCCGTGATCCTGATTTGGTGGGACATGGGAAGTTCTTGTAATGACCACTGGGTGAACATAAGCCACTGAAGAATTCTCATGTGCATGCGAGCTAAAGGGCCTAAAGTTATCACTGCTGCCATGGTTCCCAGAACTTGTAGAACTGTTTTTGCTTTTACCCTGGTCTTCGACGTGAGATTTGAAATTTGATGTCTGAGTAACGAAACTCTTTCTGCCAGCAATCTTACCATCATAGAGACTGTGTCCAGGTGCGCTCCTACATAGACGATATGTTGCGATGGCAATAAGGCAGATATTTCTGAATTTATCACACTCCTGAAGTGGGAACAGAGTTGTAAGGTGACATCCCTTGTTTGTTGTAGTAGTAGATGCTTGGTGGTGGCAGGAGCCAGTAGTCTAGATAAGGAAACACTTGGAATCCTAGATGCCTCAAGTGAGCCGTAACCACTGCCATGCATTTGATGAACACTCTGGAGGCTGTAGTGAGGCCAAAGGGCAGAGCTCGAAACTGGTGCTGACTGGCCCCCAGCCGGAAGTGCAGATGACTCCTTGATGGCCTGTCCATTTTTTGTGGTGGTACGCATCCTGGAGGTCTATTGAGCACATCCAATTGTCTTTCTCTAAAAAGGGAAGAATCGACTGCAGTGTCATCATCCGGAACATGGTCTTACAGATTCGTTTAATTTACTGAGATCCAAGACGGGTCTCCAGTCCCCTGTTCTTTTGGCACTAAAAAGAATCTCGAGTAAGTTCTGGATCCTATTTGGTCTGCAGGGACTCTTTGGAGGACTCTCTTGTCTAGCAACTTTTAAATCACTACTATTGCTTCATCCCTTTGACTGGGTGGAATGTCTGGTATTTTTGCATGATTGGGACAGGAAGGGAAAAGGGTATGGAGTAGCCTCTGGATATTATGCTTTGTACCCATCCATCTCATTTCTCGCCAGGCTTCTGGGTACAAAGATAAACGACCCCCGAATTCCTCCAAGAGGTGGGCAGGTGTGCCACCCTTCAGGAGTGCTGGAAGGGCCTGCTGCAAAAGGAATGACAGTCACCCTGGTTTTGCAGACCCCCCCCCTCTGCTGCGAGGGCATCAGCCATTACTTCCCCCTCTGCCCCTGGGGAAAAGGTTCACCTCTGGCATCTTGAAAAATTCCCTGGGATTTTTTGAACTACATCTTTCCCCACTTAAGAACCTAAGGATAAGGTCTCGAAGATACAGAAAAACATACTCCAACAGTAGAGAGAGTCTTTCCTTCCTGCCTGCATGTCTTTGACTTTAGGGCCAAAGAGTGAGGAACCACTGAAAGGGGAGTTGACAAAGGTAGACTTAAAAGGTTCCACGAAGTTACACAAGCGCATCCAAGTGTCTCCTCAGGGAAACCCCTGAACCTGCTACTCTACTCGTTCTATCTGCTGCATATGAGATGAGTCTCATGGAGGAGTTCACTATGGAGGTTAAGGTGGACAGCTGAGAGGTCACCTTATCTAAGGCCGCTGCATCTAATGAACCATGAAGAGCACCTCCTAGCTCCTTCAAGAGATCTCGCTGTAGCCTTGTGAAGTAATTCGGCGATCTGAGGGCAAAGGTCACTGAAAGGACACACTACCCATATCTACCCATCGTACAAGACCCTGTGTTCGGTGGATGGACAGGAGGATGTTTCGGCAATATCCTTCTTGGTGGCTGCTGCCACCACCATTGCATCCACAGAAGTACCCTTGAAAAGAAATTGTTTATCATCTGGGGCTGTAATAAATTTGTTAGGTCTCAGAAGGACAGAGTCCACTGCATCTGGAGACTCCCACGCCTTTCAACTAACTAGTTCCATGAGTAAGTTGAAAGGCGGAGATGCCCAGGATGCTGAAGGGTGAGATCCTAAAAACTTCAGGTACACTGACTCCTCCTCAGAAGGGTTGATGGACTTAGAGCCCCCTCTCTGCTTAAGGATCTCTAGGATATCTGGAAAGAAGATATAGGTTCATAGGTAGGTATTAGGCTATCGGCCCTGGGGCCTATACAAGCCCAGCTAAAAAGGTACCCTGGCTTTTGCCACCCAAGAAAATTATTTTCCTGTGCCACTGTCGAGCAGAGCCACAGAGGTGCACCCCGGGGTGAATTTCATATTTCCCATCCAATCATCAAGATTTTTCTTGAAAAGTGCTAATGAGGAGCATTGTTTGATATAGATAGGTAGTTTATTCCAGAGTATGGGAACTCTCTGGGACAGGGATCTATCCCTCCGGCATGTTCTGTTTATTGTGGTGACAAAGTTTAGGTCCCTACAGCGTGTAGCTCGGAGAGATTGGGATTTCTTTAAGTGGAGCATGTCTAATAGCTCTGGGTTTGACACAGCTTTGTATATGTTAGGCAGAGATCACCTCTGAGTAGGCGATATGCGACAGAGTAAAGCTGGAGTTTTTTGAGACTGTCTGCATAGGGCATCTGTTTGAAGCTGGTAATCCTCTTTGTGAGGTATTTCTGTGGCCTTTCCAGTTGTTGTAGAGGTCGGAGGTGCACACCAAAAGGGGCGTTGTACTCTATAATGGGTCTGAGTGATGAGTAGACGGGAACAATGACCTTTTTTCTGGATGAGAAACCATTTGTGATGAGGTGGGCCACGTAGAAGGATTACCTGACTACTGTGGCGATGTGATTAAAGGAGAGACTACTGTCCACCTGTGTCCCAAGGTCTCATCACACTTTCGGTGTTAAGTATACTACCGCCTATGTTGCAGTTCATGGGTACAGAGTTTTTACCAAAGGGGATGACAATGCACTTTTTGGCACTGAGCTTGAGGCCATGGCTTTGACACCAGGCATCCGTCTCAGTGAGGCCCTTTTGTAGGATGTCCACATCAGTAAGAGTTTCAATTATGGCTCCTAGTGTGCAGTCATCTGTGAACTTTATTAAGCAAAGACCTTCTGTGTTAGCCTGTACTTCAGAGAAGTAGATACCAAACAGGAGAGGACACAGGACTGAACCCTGTGGTACTCCACTTGTCACTAGTCTGAAGTCGGATTTGGAGTCTGCTACTTTCACAGTGTGGGTTCTGTCAGTGAGCCAGTTGGCAACCCATCTTGTGACATAGGGATTTTATACCTAGTTTAGTGAGTATCTATAATTCCAGAGTGGGGGATGGTGTCGAAAGCCTTGGCAAGATCTAGATAGACTGGGTGAACCACCATACCTTTGTCTACGGCTTTGGTGACTGCTTCAAAGAAGTCTATCACGTTTAGGAGACATGATCTGCCTTTTACAAACCCGAACTGGGTGGGGTCCAGAGTTTGGAGATTGTTTATAAGTTCCATGACGATACGTTCCATGGCCTTGCAGACCAGGCTCATCAGGCTAATGGGGCGGTAGTTCCCGGGGTCCATGGTGGCGCCCCCCTTGTGGAGTGGGATAACCATTGCTGTGCGCCATTCAGCAGGCACAAAGCCTGAGGTGAGGCTATGATTGAACATGGTATGTAGGTGGGGTGCCAGTTTGTTCTGTAGTTCGTGTAGAATGCAGCCTGGGATGTTGTCTGGTCTCATGGATGCTGTGTTCTTGGCTTTGGAGAGTGTGGGTTTTACCTGTGCAGCCGTGATTACAGGAACTTTGCATTCTTCCAGTATAGAGATGGGCTCTTTAGGGGGTGAGAGGGGGTAAAGTTAGCATTGAACCTATCTGCCAGGATGTTGGCAATATCAGTTGGGTCTGTATATTTAGTGCCATTGCGCTGTAACTCAGAGCAGATCCGAGTGTTGCCACTGAGATTCTTGACATAGCTATAAAATGCTTTGTGGTTGTCTTTAGAATCAGTGGCGATTTTGTTTTCATAACTAGCCTTGGAGGATTTTATCAGGGATCACAGCTTCTTACTGAGGCTGACCAGGGAGCTCCTCCACTCATGGGATTTTACTCCTTTGCAACAGTTTCTTACTTCTGTTGTACAGCTTGTTTATGGCAGGGGACCACCAGATTGGCTTCCTTTTTTTGGAGGATAGCATCTTGGTTCTGTTTGGAATAGCACGATCCATGCACTCATGTAAGTGTTTATAAAGTGCAATTGTGTAGGATTCAGTAGTCGTAACTGTACTGTCCATCTGCATGGGTGTCATGAAGTTCACCACTTCTGTCTTAAGAAGCATGAAGTTGGCTTTGGAGAATTTTTTTACCATGGTTTCCTTAATGGGGGGTGGGGGCAGGATGTGGATATCTAGGGTAATTAGCTTATGGTCGGATCGGACCAATGAGGTGTTGACTTCAGGTGTGGAACACCTGTCACTCATGTTGGTAATGACTAGATCTAGGATATTGTTGCCCCTGGTGGGGGTGTGGATAAGTTGATCTTGGGCACTGGAGTTTATGAATTCCAGAAGGCGTTGAGCGAAGGAGTTGGTACAAGAGTAGTTTTTCCAGTTAATGGTGGGGTAGTTGAAATTGCCCATTATTAGGGTGTTTGGTTGAACCCTAATATTTTCCAGTACATAA